>NC_141551.1:73690000-73722500 GCF_021556685.1 Rattus norvegicus
GTGTCAAGTTGACATAAAACTGGTCAGCACAAACAGCTCTATGACAGTTGCCCTTGCAATGGTAGGTGCATGGGTGAGAGGACCGAGGCCTGTTTGCTGAAGCAGACACTGTCTTGATAGGAGTATATTATCAACTAGCTCTCCAGACCTGCACACTCAAGAATATAACTTCTAGTGGCTTTCCTCTCGCTAGGACTGGAGTGGTCCTCCAAGGTCATTTGGAGGTCTGTGCACAGCCTCTTGGAGACAAGCTGACCAATATATTTGCCTCAGTGGACTATGGAATGTTAGCTGGGCCTAGAGGAAGCATGACGTGATTTAACTCAGTGTACTCTGGCTGCTGCTGCTTGACTCCATCCTAAGTCTAGGGCCACATAGTACAGCTGCAATGACAGTGGCCCAAGAATGACCTTAAGCATAAGGGAACTTTATGGGGCGGCCAAGCCTGTGTCCTGTCACCCATGCATAGTAACTTAGGTGGGCACCTTGTGCCTGCCCTTCCCTGGTCCCTCAATTAAAAACCATGGCTGTTTATCCATTGGCTGCTTCTGGGTGTGATGTTAAGAGTCACAGATATCTGGGCATGCTGGCCAAAATTGTTCTTGAGAAACCTACTGTAAAGAAATATATTTTATAGTATGATCTAGTCTTCCTACCACAAATATAACAATGTTTTCATAAAATAACTATCTCCACGCTGCATAAGTTACTCCCAGTCAGTTGTATTTTATTAACCAGTTTGATTAAAAAATGCTACTGAAGATCGTGATCTGTCGACTCCCAGATTGGAAAGCATAGGACATGGGATAATCTTGTATTTATTTTCCAAATTTCCTGAACCATAAGAAGATCCTAAAAGTCTCTTTCCAAAATGTAACAAACATGCACATATGGCTCAGAGTCATGCTAGGCATCTTGTAGCAAGAACAAGAGAGTCTAAAGAGAGGCAGGGAGATGTCACAGTGGCTGTCACAGAGGATGTGATGGACACAGGCACAGTGTGGGTTTCCTCTGTGAAGAGTATTCATTTCCTGGCCTGTGTGCTCCTTGTTAAACTGAACATACCAATGTTTCCCATTATTTGTATTCCTTCCTTGGAAGAAAATAAACCATAAGTATTCAAATAGTGGATATAAATGTCATAAAAATGTGCTCACACATTAAGTACTCAGTAAAAATTAGCTATTGCAAAATATTTTTTCTTTCACCAGATCCATTGCAGGAGGATATTTAGAGGTGGGAGGGATGGGAACTGAACTGCACTTCTTCCACTCACACCCAGGTGGCTCTGAGTATCAGGAAAGTTCGGGGAACGTTGGGACCACATAGGACAAAGCTTTAAGAGAGTCAGCCTCCACAAGATGGTGTTTATTAGTGGTACTTGATTTCCCACCGGTCATTCCTGCTTCTGTGCTTAAATCCTTGTTGCCCCTCCCACATCATCCTTCCTTTCCCCTCCAGCTCGCCATAAAAAAAATGTGCATCTCTCTATGCATCCCAATACTCAGAGATGTGAGTCTGTCAGTCTTCACTGAGCATTGTGTTATATACTATCTTTTTATGGCTTATTAATTTTGCCTCCTAAAAGCAGTTTGTAACTTCCTTAAGAAGGAGTATTTCCAGAAGTTTCCATAGCCAAACTCAGCATGCTGCTGCTTTTGTCATGAGCTAGGGCAGCTTAATTCTGTAGCAATCTCTAGTGATCTTCTCAAAGTTGACACAAGAGCAGCTGCCCAGGCTGTCTGTCTATGTATGTATGTATGTATGTATGTATGTATGTATGTATGTATGTATCTATCTATCTATCTATCTATCTATCTATCTATCTATCTATCTATCTATCTATCTATCATCTATCTACCTACCTATTATCTATCAATCAATCTATCAATCTATTATCTATCTATCTATCTATCATATATCATCTATCTATCTACCCTGTATGTATCTATCTATTATTCATATATCATCTATTAATCTATTATTTATCTATTCATATATCATCTATCATTCATTCATTCATTCATTCATTCATTTATGGTCAACATTATTCAAGCTAGACTGTCCTGAGAAGAAGAAACCATACTTGAGAGAATGCTTCATAAGATGGGGGTGAAGGCAGGCCTGTAGGGCTTAGCACCTTGAAGGCACATACCAGCCCTGGCCATGTGGTCCTGTATGGTATAAGAAATCAGGCTAAACAAACCATGAGATCGAGCCAGGCAGCAGTTTTCCTCCATGGCCTCTGCTTCAGCATTTGCCTCCAGGTTCCTGCCCTGACTTCCATGGATGACAGACCGTAATAAAACCCATGCATCCCTATGTTGCAGTGATAGACAAGTAACTAAGAAAGCGTTTAGGGATCGGCTGGGACATGGTTGGCTGAGCACTGAACGAAACACCTCACCTGTCTGTCACATCATACAAGAGGCCCATAGAGAGCACTTACCTGTCCTGGCTCAAGGCAAGGGCAGCCAAGGTTGAGACCACTGTCCCCAGTGCCCCAGCAATCGTCCACCAGGGATTCTGGATCAGGAGCCCTATGAAGATGATGAGCCCACTAAGGGGGTTGTTGACAAACATCACCTGAGCTGCTCCCCGCAGGACCCAGTCTAGGAACTGAAGGACCAGGGGCTTATCTGCAAGAGACAGATAGAGCCATCAGCACGGTACATCTTGTGTATTAGACCACTAGTTGGCATAGAAACTCAGACACACGGGGATGTGCCAGCCAGGGTATTTCTCTTGATTCAGCCTGCTTTGGGGTGGGAGTGTGAAGGGGTTGGGAGTGGATGTTGGCACCCAGCCCAAGGCTCTGAGTGGCCTAGCAATTGGTCTACAGTGGGTGGTAGTTTTTGCCATACAGACTGAGGGACCATGCTGAGACTAATTTAAAGCAGTTCCAGCCATTGGCTTGGTTGGCAAGGAACATTCCATGGGAAATTTATTGGTCCAAGGGAAGAGGCCGGGAGGGAGGTAAACTCTTGCTTTGTGTAGTGCCATGTGTGACTCAGTTGAGGGCTGATATCTGAGCAGCAAAGAAAGAGGCTTCAAGAAAGGATGTTGGAAAAGAAATTGTTAGAGCCCAGCTGTGAAAATCATTATTGAATTGGGGCCTAGAAGAAGCCAGGTGTAGGAGAGGGGACATGCGTTCTGCCTTCTCTGGTTTGGTTTCCAGGACAACCACGCTAGTGGGGGGTGAGGGACTGATGGGGAGAGTGTGGTATTTGCTAAAGCATTCAAGTTCAGAGAGAGGTGAAAAGGAAAGAACCCTGGAGCTTGCAGAGGGCGATGCCGATCTTTTCTTGGCCCATAATGGGTACAGTAAGTGGCCGTGGAACAAATGGGGGAACAGTCTTATGGCTTATTTGGGAAATATGGCTGGTATGTTACTAATTTGTTTGCCCTCTATCGGTTCCACACAGGGATGAATGATTGGCAAAGGGCTAAAAATTAATGAAATGTATTCATTATAAAAGGGAATGACAGGCTATTTGGGTACACGACCACCTGGGATCAACTCAGTTTCCCTCTACTTTGTCAGTCCTTGCTATGAGGGGGTGAAGGAGCGGCCATGTTGTCCAAGCTGTAGGAAAGATTGCCCCCGTCCCTTGGTCCTCCCCGGAGACTTACCTTTCAGCCAGTTCTTGCATTCCTTCATGTCACCAGTGAGGTAGCTCACAGCTTGGAAGAGGCTGAAGCCTCCCCGGCCTGCAGAAGCCCTGCGGGGCAACTCGCTTTCTCTCCGTTTACTCCGCTCGTTGGGCTTTTCAATCTTCACTATGTGGCTGTCTTCATCCGATGATCGGAGATCCTTCATGGAAAAGACAGGAGAGAATACCAAAGAATATGCCTTTCACCTATTGTTCTTTCTTTGAGACCGGGTCTCCTTTGTGGCCCAGTCTGTTCTTGAATTCTGTACAGCAGGTAAGCCTCCTTTTGCTTGCCATCCTCCCTTCTCTGTCTTCTGACTGCTGGGATTATAAGTACTTGTTACCAGACTTGGCTTCAAATAATATGTCTTTTTGATAGCAGGGACATTTGGGAACAGAGGGCATTGGTCAGGATTTTTGACAGAGATATGGTATCATGAGATAAAAGATGAGACTCCTATTGTCTAAAGTTGTACTCCATTGTAAACCAGGACTATTAAAGATTCTACATGATAGCTTTTCTTGGTTAATATGAGCTTTTGGGCTAATATCCACTTATCAGTGAGTGCATACCATGTGTGTTTTTGTGACTGGGTTACCTCACTCAGGGAGATAGTTTCTAGTTCCATCCATTTGCCTATGAATTTCATGAAGTCATTGTTTTTAATAGCTGAATACTAGGCCATTGTGTAAATGTACCACATTTTCTGTATCCATTCCTCTGTTGAAGGGCATCTGGGTTCTTTCCAGCTTCTGGCTATTATAAATAAGGCTACTATGAACATAGTTGAGCATGTGTCCTTGTTATATGTTGGAACATCTTTTGGGTATATGCCCAAGAGTGGTATAGCTGGGTCATTAGGTAGTACTGTGTCCAATTTTCTGATGAACCACAATAGCTTTTCTTAATGATTTGTGACAAGGATTCCTTTTAGCAGTTTGATGATACCTATAGACTTCTTTCCACAGTAAATATTTGGAAGTATAAATAACAAAGGAAATTATATTGAAATGCAGTATTTAAAACAATTGCAGTCCCTAGATAAACATGTATCTAATGACAGTAAAACTTAAATCAGTGATGGGTGGTTACATGGGACCTCCTCAACCCAGGACAGTTCTGTAAGGTTAGCTCAGATCCTTAGCCCACCACAAGATCAATCATGGCCCTCCCTGTGACTGTCGAATAGCTCACTCTCATCTTTTGCAGAGTCCTGCTGCCCCTCCTCATCCTTGAGTTGTGCCGAGCCAAGCCCAGCCCAGCCCAGCCAACTTCTCACTTTCAAATCTTCATGTGAAAGTCCAAGTCCTGGGCAATCTGGTTCATGACAGCTTGGATGGAAATCTCGGCTACTACTAACATGTCTGACATGTTACGTGTGTTGTGCAGAATTGAAGTAAATGCTAGCATCCATTGGAGGTTACAGATACAATGCTGGATTATTTCCCTCATCCAAGTTCGTCTGCTCCTCAATTTTACATGTGGACTTGCTGGTCAAGACTTCTTTCTCTAAAGCTGTGTTTTTCAGTATGGTAGCTCATAATGCAGAAAGCTCCTGAACATTTGAAAAGTGGCTGTTTTTAAATAAACTAGGAAGAGATGGGAAATTCCCAAGCTTCATCAACTAAAGACCAATGAGTGACAGTGCATGTAACAGTGAAAGATTAGAAATCTCTTTCTCTGAGATCAAACACAAAACAAGGGTGTCTTCTCTCTTTTTTTTCTCTTTTTTTCGGAGCTGGGGACCAAACCCAGGGCCTTGTGCTTGCTAGGCAAGCGCTCTACCACTGAGCTAAATCCCCAATCTAGGGTGTCTGCTCTTGCCCAGGCTACTCAGCACTGTGTTCTAGCACAGGCAAAGCGGCAAGGAGAGGAAACAAAAGTAATACAGTGTAAACAGTTTAGGGATAGCACCTCTATTTGCAGATGGCATGCCCTTTTATATAGAAAATTCTTAAGGCAACTGCAAAGGTCCTACTAGAGGTGTAAATAAGTTTAGAAAAGTTACAGAATAGAAGATCAAATAGGATTTATTTTTATGTCGCAGCATTAAAAAAAACCCTAAAATTTAAACTAAGGAAACGATTTTTTATTCATCACAGCATCAAAGAGCAGGACATATCTGTGGGTGAGTTTGACAAAGGGTGTGTAAATATTGCTCACTGAAAACAACACATCACTGAAAGAAACATAAAGGTCAAAATAAGTGGAGAGATATCCCAGGTTCATGGGTTGGAAAACTTGGTCTTATTACAATGGCGATGTTTCCCAAATTTATCTACAGAGTTACTAGAGTTCCCATCAAAACCCAAGTCATCTTTTTTTTTTTTTCTGTAGAAATGGCCAATTTGAGCCTCAAAGTCATATGAAAATGTCTCCTTTCACCTTTCACCGCCTTTGGTCTCACATCCTGGTGGTGTGGGAACTCACCTTTTCTTCAGGCATTTCCAGCAGGGGAAGGGCTGGGTGTGTATCCTGGGAGCTTGAAGGCCAGGTAGGGCTGCTTAGCTCTGACTCATACAACTTGTATCTGCTGGAAAGAGGCTCTGGCAAGAGGGGGCTGCGGTTGTTGTCAGACATCTCCTTCAGGGGATGGTCGCTCATCTGTCATGTGACTGGTAAGAGAGGATGGGAAAAGAACTGATGAATTGGGGCATGCACAAGGGACTTGGGTAAGGTACGAACGCGGGACACGTGAGGAGGAGGCATGGCATCCAACCCACCTGACCTGGAGGGATAAGCAGTGGCCTCAGTGGGTACGTGAATACAGTTCTTTTATGAGACAAATCTCATGTCACCCAGGCTGGCCTTGAATTTAGCCAAGCATGACCTTGGACTTCTAATCTTCCTGTTTGTATGCTTTGAGATCTGAGATGACAGGAACGTGGTCCAGCGTTCTGAGCTCCCTAGTGACACCAGTGGAACTATATCCCCATACCCGGGTGTTGGGGGGGACTTCATGTGCCTACAGGCAGTGCTGCCAGAGGGTCTAGAAGCTAATCTTCCATTCACAACAGTGTAACCTTTAACCTATCCCCACTCTCCCATGCCAAGAATAAAGTCCTTTTTAGTTGTAAACCTTTTTTTGACCACCTAGGCAAAGTCTCTTTTTCTTTTTATCATTTACATATATATTTTTTCTCTACCATTCATGGTTCCCATGTTGCCATCTCAGCGTGGCAGTCAGTTGGAAACTTATTTTTACTGTGGTAAAACTCAAACATAATCCAGCACTGGTTGGGGGGTGGTGTCTAGAAGAAACTCATTATTTTATGTTGCTAGGGAAACTGTGTTGTTCCACTTGGTGTCTAATCCCTGCTCTTCCTCCTGTATCCCCTGTGACTGTTCTCATCTCTTTTCCCCCCGTCCTTCCTCAGAGGGACACAGAGGTTCAAAGCCCTGGCATGTTCTGTTGGAAGCTGTGTATAGCCAGGATGAGGGTCCTTTCCCTTCTACGTAGGCCTCCTTTCTCACTCACGGCTGAGGCCAGGGCTTGTGCTGTGGTTAGCTCCCGGAACTTGTTTCATTTCGCTGCCTCTGGCAATACTGTGTCCCGTTCTTCCATTAAGTTATTATAACTCTTCTTCGGCACTCTCCACTCTATATCTATATCTTTATCTATATCTATATATTTATATTTATGTCTATATCTATATCCATATCTATATCATCTATCTAATCTACCTCTATTTCTATCTCTATCTAATCTCTATCTATCTATCTATCTATCTATCTATCTATCTATCTATCTATCTATCTATCTATCTTTATTCATTGTCCTCTGAGAGTGGTTTTGAACCTGCACATAGTCACCTCTCAGTATGGTTTAGCCTTTCCTTCATTGCTCTGTGTTGCCCCATCTGAGTTATAGAAAGCCTTCCTTAGGACACTGCAGATCCTTAACATGCAGGCCACCTGCCATTCCTTACAGCTATTTAAGGTGCTACTCAAACGTTGCACAGGCTCCTTCTGGAGGGGATCATGACCTGCCTGTCCCTGCATCAGCACCACTTCCTGTCCCTATATCAGCACCACTTCCTGTCTCTGCATCAGCACCACTCCCTGTCCCTGTATCAGCACCACTCCCTGTCTCTGCATCAGCACCACTCCCTGTCTCTGCATCAGCACCACTCCCTGTCTCTGCATCAGCACCACTCCCTGTCTCTGCATCAGCACCACTTCCTGTCCCTGCATCAGCACCACTTCCTGTCCCTGTATCAGCACCACTTCCTCTCCTTGCATCAGCACCACTTCCCTGGTTATTTCCTTTCCTGAGCCCACTGAGAGGAATTCTTGCCCTCTACTGTTGCTTCCAGACCAGCTCTCCTGATGCACACCACACAGCAGCCACTTTCCCTGACCATCTCCTTTTCTCTAGCTGCTCATTACTCTTACAGACTTCCCTGTCTCTGCCTCAGTAAAGGCTTTCGGCGCTCCACCAGCCATTTTCCTCCCCACACAAATTCGATGCCCACTGTTCATTCTCTGGCCTCTCATCTTCAGGAGTTCTTTCCATTCCACCAGTTACCACAGTCAAGGCATGGGTTTGAAATTATTCCTGTATGAGTTCTCAAAAGTCAGCTCTCTCTCCCAGTGCCTACCTCTCATATTTTCCACTCAGTCGCCCAAGGGGTCCTTATGATCCAACTCTTTGACTCCCTGGAGACCTCTGATCCTCTACTGCCAGCGGCCATCCCTTTCCTTTGTGATTATTAGATATCATGGCTTATCGTTTACCTCTTGAATCCTTGCCCCCATGCATGTATTGCAAAACCCCAGCATTTGCAAATCCTAGCCTCCTTCAAAGGTGCCTCCATCGAAAGAGTTCCCATTTTAGGCTATCTTACAAAAACCCTAGAGTTGACTTATTGTTACCGTCTTCATTACCCTCCAAACATGGCAATTCTGTCCTTAAAGGTGTCCTTATGTCCACAGTCACTATCAGCTTGCTGGTGTCATCGCTTGCCTCTTCTCTTGTCATCACCACCTGGACATGCCTGCTTTACTTTTGATTCTGCAAGCCTTGCTCTATAGGGCTGTTTCATAAGAATGTCCCAATCTACCAAAGACCATCCTATCCTTAAAACCTGTAATGAAGCCAGGCATGGTGGTGTATGTACCCTTGCTACCCAACACGTGGGAGGCTGAGGCAGGAGGGGTCTTTTGACTTTGAGCTTGGGTTATATTACCAGGACCATGCCAGCCAGAGACTGTCTAAAATAACAAAACCTAACCAACTAACCTTACTAACCTCCTCCCTCCAAAAAGCCTCAGATGATGTCAGATCAAAACCGACATCTTTAGCACACAAGCAAGGCTCTATGTCATGTACTGCCGCATTACTTAGCTTTGTTTCAGGCTTCTCTGGGCCATGGCTCTGGGGTCCATACAGGGGTCCTGCTGATTAGTGAATGGTGTTGAGCCCCTTATAATCACGTGACACTGTAAGGGTTGTAGTTGTGGAAGGTCTGTCTGTCCTTTACTCTTTAGTTGGTGGGGCTTGTTTCAACCGTGTCAGAGAAGCCTTCTCATACCCACCTTGGAGTGGGAACAGCCACCAACCATGACAAGGGGGTTCTGCCTTCTGAAAAGACACAGCTGGAGGGCGGCCACTTAAGCCATTGGGAGGCTCCTGAGACCCACGAGGATTTCTATAGTGTTACTTAGAAACAAATACTGTTGGGGCCCAGTATTATTCCTTATAGATGATGTGTGGATTTTGTATAAATCTCCCAGAGCTCAAGATTCCTAAGGACAGTGATTGGTTCTCCTTCTTTCAGTGTCTCCGGCTCCTGGCACAGTTCTTGGATGTAGTAAGAACTCAATAATTAACACTAAGTGTAAAGAGGAAAGGAATGAAGAAGGGTGAGAAGGGAGGAGGAAGGGGGAGAAGAGAAAAAGCAAGACTCCACAGGACAGTAAAAGTGAGTGCATTTCCCCAGAAAGCTTCAGGAATCCTGGTGGCTCTTAGGAGTCTCTGAATGACTTAAGAAGAGGGTGGCTACATCCCAGCTCTGCAGAGAGGCCTGGCCATAACTAGTACTTGTTTGTGCTATCAAGATCAACTCATTAAACTAGAGCTGAGTTTTATGTGTCTCTACAAATATAGCATTCAGCCTGCCTAGACAGCACTGTCCGTCTGGAACTGGGGTCCTCTCCCTGATTTGACTCTACAGGTGCGTTTTCACTGGAAAGCGCTGTGGAGAGGAGGAAGAGAGCAGGCATTTGGGAGAAAGTGTAAGGACAAAGCTATCTGTCTCCAAGTGTTCTCTCGCCCTCTAGTGGCCCAAAGGTGATACAGCATCCTTGGGTCCTTAGTAAAAACTTCAATGGAAACAATAGCTAGGCAGACAGACGCCCAGACATGAGAGCCATCCATGCATCTGGAAAGACACATACACAATCCACTAACGGTCTTGGTGAAATAATAATAGTATGGTAAAAACCCTCCATTTTATTGACTTTAAGACGCTATCAACTAGAAGATAGGCATTGATCATTTTGCATACCACCAAAAGGAAGAAGATCCTGCCAATAAAAATGATTGTCTGTACCCTGATTGATGGTCATGCCAGGGAAGTACTCTCCAAAGGGCGCTTTCTTCTCTGCCCAAGTCTTTGCTGTGTGCAGACAATGTTCTCCTAGAAAGTCAAGCCATGGAGCAGCAGATAACTATGTTTTTTGCACGTGACTACGGTGCTCTCTGTTCTTGCCAGAGAAAACCTCACCTTTAACTGTGCTGTCTCCAGACAGCAGAGACTCACAGCTCGTCAAGAGGAGAGCTAGCCCCCAACTGGAGCTCCCCTGTCCCTCTCACTGCTTTGTTGGGACCGAGCTGAGGTCTGAAGGGCTGGTTCCGGGCCCCGGGCTTCGTTCCAGGCCCTCAACCCGGTTCTCAGTTTCATAAGCCCACATGGCCTCTGCAGGAACGGCATGCTTGTATCTTCTCTAGGGAACACAGCGTTCCTCTGCCATGGGAATGTTTATCCTGTTAAAACACGGGGAATTTTGGCTGGAGGGCAGCGGTGTGATGTGTGGCGAAAAATGGCCTTGTAAAGAGAAGGTCCCGGGACCTGGGACGTGCCCTAGCCACTTACACTGTGCGGCCCTCCATGTTGCCCTCTTTAAAGGGCAACCTAGGATTCTTAGGACAATTAAAGTGCTGACTCAGTTCCTGGCACACAGTAGGCAGTCTGTGTTTTTAATTTTCCTTCAAGCACTCTCAAGGTGAATCATTTTCTCTCTCCCTTCTTCCCTCCTCTCTCCCTCCCTCTTTTCTTTTATGCTTTTAGCACACAAATAATTAGATTCATTATGACAGTTTCATACACATGTATCATGATACTTTGCTTGTATTTTCTATACTCCAATGTTCTCCCCTACCCTAGCTTCCTCCCAAATACTCCACCTTCTGCTTTCTTATTTTACACACACACACACACACACACACACACACACACACACACACATTCCACACGAAGGAAAATGTGACATTTTGTCTTTCTCCTTCTCCACTCATAGTCCCCTTCCTACTTTCATGGATATATTTAAATCTAGATTCTGCATCTGAGAGAAAACACACGATATTTGGGTTTCTCAGTCTCAATGAGTCTTTCAAAAGTTTCCATAAAGTGTCGCCGCTTGGTAGAGCTGGATGTGGATCTCTGCCCCCGCCACGTCCTGACTGAGGGCCTCAGAGCCTGTTCCCAGCCCTGCTTCAGCCAGTCTATTAAACTGGCTTCCAAGAACACATAATGATCTGTTTGGCGTGCTCTCTCTCTCTCCTTGGCTGCCCCATACCTTCTCTTCTCCTTCAGAAGTACCGACAGAAAGGCTATTTGGCTCAGCCCCACGCGGCTCTATAATGCCAGGCTTCCCAAACAGACTGGCTTCTCTATTCTCTTTGCAAGAGCCCTTTTTATTGGGTACCTTCTGTGATTCATAGCTTTAAGTTGAAAGGTCTCAGAGCTGTCTAAGAAGAGCTGAGTTTGAACAGTGAAGAAGGGGCAATGGATATTAGGCACCGAGGGGGAGTTTGGGGGCACAGGGTAAGCCTGGTCAACTTGTTCTTCCACAGCTAGGGGCACAGAGGTTCAGTGCTCAAGTTAGGTCTTAGATTCATGGGCAGGTAAGAGAATCATACTCCAGATCAAATCATACTCCAGAAAAAAAGAATCTCTGAACTGTGCCAGGAATTCCCTTGTGGCACATGGGGAGGGTGTCCCCATCAAAGACGAGGACAGAGACCCTGGTGCATTCCCCAGCGTTTAGAAAGAATGATTCTTAACTCTATTGCTCTAATCGCAAAGTCTTATTTTGGCTCTTTTCTCTAAAAGATTGTTCATTCCTCACGGAACTACAAAAACATACCCCGTAGCCAAAGGGGATGGGCTGGTTTCCATCCAGAATATTCCTACTGCCCGGTGTGGGACTGGGCTTGGCCTTGGAGGGTTAATGTGCAGTTTAGTGCTCTCTCCCCATCATGGTCTCTTAGGTTTAAGTGTAGTTGTGGGCTGAGTCTCAAATGGTCCATTTACACTGCTCTGGGGCTGCCGAAGCTCTGAAGGAGGAACAGTGATTAGTGGCTTATTCAAAATAGGAGTTGAATGGATTGGTTTTTCGATCAGTGCAGGGAAGATTTCCATTCAATTTTACAACCTTAGGATCCAGGGTCAGGGGTGCCTGCTGCCTTGCATTTTTGGGCACTGCTACTACTGGCCAAGATTCCACAGGTCCCAGAAGGCTGCTTGTTTTTAATGTGACTAGCCCAATTAGTGGAAACCCTTGGATCTATGTGGCTAACACAGCTCCCCCTCCCCACTCCCCATCTCCCTGCAATGCCTTCAAGTTCTGTCCATCATCCTACACGTAAAACATTTCTACTTAGAGAGAATTAAGGGCTGACTGATCCTAAGCCTTCTTTTCTCGGGGTGGGGAGGGGGGGCAGCCCTCTTGGTTTTCTTTGGTCCCCTAGGTGAGGCCCCACACTCTGCCATTTTGGTTGGTCGCCAGGCAGGTAGATCATTAGGCAGGTAGACCAGGGAACAGTTTACTAACTGGGCCAGGATGAGCTGTACCTCTGTCGGAGTGGGTTGTGTAAGAGGCTGGCTTGGTTCTGGATTTATTAGGGATGCTCTGAGATTTTCTTGGCAGCTCCAGCCCACCAAGGCTAATCTGGACTGAAAGACTGACTCCCTGGCCAGAGGTTCAGGCTGGGAGGGATAGGGTCGGATGCAGCATAGCCTTTCTGGGCCAGCTGCCCACTGTCTGGACTCAGAGACACTGGGCCTTCGGCCTATCTTTTGGTTTCTCCTGCAGGGCCTGGGCTGGGGTGCTGTAGCTGGCAGGGGAACTTTAGTTGTGGCCTGGGTGGGGGGACGGCGGGGGGGGGGGAAGCAAACCCTGTTTGATGCTTCTCATGGGCTACCAACGAGATTGGAAGGTCATTTGCAAAGAGTGGCTATCCCCTTCTCAGCTGATACTTTTTTTTTTTTAAAGATTTATTTTTTATTTTTATTATATATAAGTACACTGTAGCTGTCCTCAGACACACCAGAAGAGGGCATCGGATCTCTTTACAGATGGTTGTGAGCCACCATGTGGTTGCTGGGAATTGAACTCATGACCTCTGGAAGAGCAGTCGGGTGCTCTTAACCACTGAGCCATCTCTCCAGCCCTCAGCTGATACTTTTAAAGTGGGGTGATCCTTGAATGTTCCTTCCGTATGTTATACCCGTCCATGTCTCACTGAACCCTGTCAGAGGCAATTATTAAACCATCAGGTTTTTCTCCATGTGTGTGCCTGCCTGTATTGGCATATGTTCTCCTTTAGGCTGTGCCACACCAACCCAGGCCCAGCTCAGCTCTACTGTGATGTGAATGATTTGCCTTGACTTCCGGGACCTCTGCCCTGTGTTCTACCTCACCACGGCCAAGCTCCTTTTCTGACTTCCCATGGGCACTCCCAAAAATCTCCTCTGGTCTAGTTGATGCTTAGGGTATATTTGAAAGAATCTTCCTCTCTCCTCCCCTCCCTCCTTTTCTTTTTTCTCTACTTCCCTTGGTCCAGTACTCTCAGCTGTGGCCAGGTAGGTAGCGTTGGGCAGTTACTGTTATTGAATAGAAGTTGGATAGAGACAGACGACGTTCGCATCTTGGGAAAGGTCCCAATTTCCTCTCTGCCTCTGTTTGGCCATTTCATCTGTGAGCCATAGACAGAACAGTGCCTGTCCCATGGGGTTTCCTCTCTGCCTTTGCTGTTTATATGTCATCTCTTACAGACAGAAAGGAAGGCATTAAGGACAGCTTCCTTCTGGTATAGCGTTGTCTATGTAACAAGTATACTGAGTGAATGAATGAATGATTGAAATGACCACTGGAGGTTGAAAATTGTGACTGTCCAAATAAATCCTGGACTGTTTTTGGATCATCACAGGCATCAGGCTTCACACCCCCCACAGCAATTTTCTCAAGTCACCCCCAACTACAGCTTCCTCACAGGGGTGGTGGCAGCCAGAGAGAGACGGATACTGTTTTGTTTTTCATTTGACAGGACTAGAGAAATGAGAGCACTTGGTTGAAGTCATATAGAAAGTTGTTCCAGGGCCTGAACTGACCTCATGCTCAAACCTAGGCATTCTCTGTAATGACATCATCAACTCCTTTGCTGTGGATTCTGGGCCCTTCCTTGAAGATGTCTCACCTACAGTGACTATCGGATGATGGGTTTTTGATGCTCCCTGGAGCCCAGCTTTGTTTAGTTTAAGTGTGTGGCTTTGGATTCTACGTAAAAGCACCTGTCCCCTCCTCATTACAGCGAGAAGCTTGCTTTGTGCATGCACAAAACTCTTTCCTCACTCAGGCAGGGACTCTGTTTTTCTGTTTGAACTCAAGGACTTTGTTCCTTCATAAGTACTTGTCTGGTGTTCTCCTTCCTATTGAAACATGCCATTGAGGGTCGAGGAGAAGTATTGGCATTCTGTCTAAGCTCCACCCCACAGTTACCTGGCAACAGCTAGGCATGCCCATCACTATAAAGGGGGCTACTTGCCCCCTCCTCTCTCTCTCTCTTGCTTCTTGCTCTTCCCCTCTGTCCCTTCTCTCCCTATTCCCCTTCCCGCCTTCCCTCCACGAGCTCATGGCCGTCCTTTACTCCTCTCCTCTTCTACTCTTCTTCTCTCATTAAACCTTTCCACATGGGACCATGTTGGTCCGTTGTGTTTTGTCCAGACGCAAACCAAGATTACTACCCCAACAAGGAGGGCTCATGGGACTTAGGAGGGTATCAAAAGGTTTTAGAGAAACTTGCAGGATTCTGGAGGGCCAATTCCCGGCAGGATAAAGAGTAGAGAGCAAATGTTGGGGAGGAGATTCTGAGTGGCCGAGCTGCAGAAGGCAGAGGCTTCTTAGACTGTTGAGCTGAGTGACAGGGTGCAGCTTTCGTGAGCTATCGTGTGGGAGTGGGCTTGTCAGTGACAAAGTTGCTGGTGAGTTCTCTCTGCTTGTAAGTAAGTCCTCCCTCACACTCCTGTTGGTAACCCAATTTACAAAAAAACCCACTGGTTTCACTACGCTGAACTTTGTCAAAATCGTGGTGTGGCATGGGTTTCTTTTTTTTTTCCCCCTGTGGTGAGTAGACTGTGTATGAGTGTGTGTGTGTGTGTGTGTGTGTGTGTGTGTGTGTGTGTGTTGCATCTTCCCTAGGAAAAGCTTATCACAAAACAATACCACCCAAACCAAACCAAACCTAATCAACAAACCAACCAACTAAACAAACAAACAACCAAAAACAAAACATAAACAAAAACAAAACAAACCCAAACCACCCTTTATTCTGCACAGATGTTTGTATTTTAAAAGCAATGCCTGTGTAGCACGAGGAGGAAGGGCTGACCCTAGGTAGGTGGTGTTTCAGGCTAATGCTTATCAGGTGCCATTCCAGGGCCCTCTCATTCAGAGAACACCCAAGACATGAATACTGAACCCGTGAGTACTCCTGCAGGATGCCTGGCTGCGCTCATAACAGCATTAGTCATGTTTGGTAGGCTAAAGGAGGCAGCCAAGAGTGTTAAGTCTTGGGTTTCCCTTAAGTGCCAGCAGGAGCACCAGTCCTTGAGTAAGTTAGTACAGCATCCAGTGGTTGTGCCTCCTCCTTTTGCCTCTGTATAGCATGTCTCAGCATGCTATGACATCGGCGGGAGTCCTCCTAGGCAGTGGATTTTCCCACAAAGCCTACCGTTCTTCAAAATTGGCTTCAGGTGGCATTTTCAATGATGATCTTGAATCATCCACTTAGCCTGACTTGGTGGAAAGCACAGTCGGTGACAAGTAGGAGAGGTTGGGGCTCTGATAATAATCTGAAGGTACCCAGAAGTCTACGGTAGAGAAAAGTAGAGCTCCAGGGAAAGATACCAACTGTGTGTAGCCACACTTGGCTTAGCCTGTAATACAAGGGAGCAATAGAGTTATAGAACTTAACAGAGTCTACTGTTTCCAAATGTCTTGCTGGCCAATCAAGGAGAACGGAAGCTCACCAGGTAGACGTGACTGCTCCTTGTTTCAAGCTCTCAGAGAAGAAATATTGAGCAACATGACATCGTTAACAAAATACTATGAGCAGGTCCTCTCTTCCAGGTATCCTAACTTAATAAGCCGTTCCACATAGAGCACCAGGGTAGGGGTTTAAAAGCAACACATGTAAGCTAATGCACAATCAAGTCTGAAGAGTTTCTTTCTTCTGACTACAAACATTTTTCTGCCTGCCTGCTCCCAGGTGAGTGCTGAGAATCAGGCAGGTCCTCAGTCAGAAGCGGGATCTATGTGAAGGGGTCAGGTGATGCCCCTGGCTCATTCTCACAGGTGTTGAGGTGTAACCTGGGATAGCTGCCACTGAGGTGGAGAGAACACCAAGCAACAGGAAGTGGGATGAAGGGAGAGGCATGGAAGCAATCTTCATGGATTCCAGAATTTATGCTCAGTGGTCAAACCATTCAGAAAGTAAGCAAAACCAGATTTCATTTAGCAACGACAAAACCAAAACACGACCAAAACTTGGTTCATGACTCTAAAGACTATTTACATCCCTCCAGATCAAACAAGGTGACAACACCCCAGCATTTTTAGTATGTCTCATGGCCCATGGACGTGAAATTGTGCTTCCCTCAAAGCCTTCTCAGGGTCACCTCAACAGCAGGCTCCCGAGGAAGCTAGCTGCAGGTGGCATGTAAGCTCAGAAATAAAGTGTGTAGCTTATGGAAATGGGACTCCCTCAGTAATTCCCATATTCCATAATAACCTCCCTTTGCTCTGCAAACCAGATGCAATCAGGGAGAGGAGACAGATGGTTTCTTGCTATTCTTAGCCCTGAGGAAGACAGATGTACAGTCCTCTGGACCTAAGTTGAGGTGAATCGAAATCAGGGACTGTCTTAGTGATGTTTCTAGCATAGAGATAAAACACAGACTCAAAGCAACTTGGCAAAGAAGAAAGGAATTATTTGGCGTACAAGTTACAGTCTGTTATGAAGGAAGTCAGGGCAGGAACTCAAGGCTGGGACCTGCAACTTAAGCAGAGACCATGGAGGAGTGATGCTTACTGACTTGCTTATCCTGTTTGTTTTCTCATATAACCAGGACCCCGTGCTCGGGGTGTACCATCTACAGTGGATTGGGCTCTTCTCCCATCAATCATTAATCAAGAAAATGTCCCACCCAAGACTTGCCTACAGACCAATCATAGGAAGGTGTTTTTTTTTTTCAATTGAAGTGCTTTCTTCTAAGATGACCCCAGTTTGTGTCAAGTTGAGAGAAATCTAGCCAACACAGAGACTTTTATGAAGCATGAGGGTGGTTGGGAACTTGGATGGAGAAACATTAGTTAAGATCCTTAGTAGTCAAATACAGTTTGTGAAATATCGAAATGAGAAGAGAGTGGAATGGGTCATCATGGCGGTGGTGAGAAGTAGTTAGAATTGACACAAAGGAATGGGAGACTCACAGAAAGAGTCAGTAAGGGAGGAAAGAAGAAAATGGAGACAAGAATAAAGGAGAGAGGAGACAAAAGACAGTGGAGAGGTGCTTCTGAGAATTGAGAATGCTGCTGGAGGATGTGGCGGGAAGGAAGGGAGCTGGGCTAAGGAGGATCGCATAGGAGCACAGAGGACTGTTCCCACACCGTGTGTCCTGCTCTCAGGGGCAGAAGCCTTCAAGCTGAGACTTCCCAGGCAGTCACTTCTTCTCTTCTGACCAGTTCTCTTTGAATTGTGTTGAGCACATCGACCGTCAGTCTTTGCTCCCACTGCCCTGTGGCTTCTGGAAAACCAGCTCAGTTCCAAAATAGACAACCAGCTTACCCAAAGGGGAAAAGCGAAGACTAGGAACAGAGCTGAGGATCTAAAAGTTTCAGTTTTATCCAGTCCTTTCTTCTTTATACCTTAACCAGATTTCCAAAATGTGCTTCCTTCAGAGTTTGGAAGAAGCTAGATGGGGTGCAGTAGTCATGAATTAAGGGTTGTTTACCTTCTGGAGGTCTCTAAAGGTGTTTAGCAATGTGTTTGTCATCTGGCCTCTCAGACGTGACTTCAAGTATCAATGGCTATGAGAAGGTGGAGTTATTCTAGATATCACTGAAACTAGAGGGTTAAAAATATTCGAGGGGGCTGGAGAGATGGCTCAGTGGTTAGGAGCACTGACTGCTCTTCCAGAGGTCCTGAGTTCAAATCCCAGCAACCACACGGTGGCTCACAACCATCTGTAATGCGATTCGATGCCCTCATCTGGTGTGTCTGAAGACAGCGACAGTGCATTCATATATAATAAATAAATCTTCAAAAAATATTCGAACACGTTTTCTAGAAGGAGGGTGAGCTCTGATGAGCAAACCCACTGGGATAGTGGAATAAGAAGAGTGTGGGGCAGGAGTAGAGCCAAAGTCAGCTCTCACGGTTACTGTGGAGCCATGTTGGTTGGGCTCAGATCCCTCTTGGTCTGGAAGCAGGGATGTTGAAAACTGCCGCATAAGGAAGTGTGCGGAGGGCCAATGTCTGCCACCCTTATTTTGTCCTTTCCTGGGATTGTTCACCCAGCTCTAAAGACTCCAACTACAGAGATTTAATGAGAGGATTTGCTAGAATAAATATTTAGGAAGGCTAATCTTTTTAAAGCACCGATTTCTCCATAATAAATCCTGGGTTGGATAGTAGTCAGTCGAAAGTGTTTGCTGAACACCTATTAATTGAGCCAATCACAAGGGATTAGAGAATAAGCGGGAAGATCACTTTTGCTGCAATGTTTCCCACAGGTGGATGGAGGTGGGTAGGAGATGGAGGTAGACAGACATTTTAAGAGATAATCACTAGTATCTGTTTGCACGAACATAGGGAGGCTAAATATTCTGCACGTGTAGCCATCTGTGAAACAAGAGGTTGTCACTCTCACAATCCCGAGTGAATATGTTGTCAGTCTTCGTGTCATAGACGTGTGGCAGGGACAGTGGAAAGCAGGAAGGGCGTGTTTCGCTCACGCTTTCCAAGGTTTCATTACATCGTGACAGGAAAGGGGGAGTAGCCATCGCAGTGTGGAAGACAGAACAGAGTGAGAAAGGCCAGGGAAAATGTAGCTCCTAAGGACTAGTTCCTTGCAGTTTACAGCTTCCAACCAGACCCCGCTTCCCACAGCTCCATAACCTCCAGATAGACTCTCAGAGTTTGAACCCGTCAGTGGGTAATGCTATTCTTTAGGTTAGAGTCCTCAAGATCTGGGAGTTCCCAGAAACGCCCACACAGACACATCAGAGGTCCGCTTCATTAATCTCCTAGGTGCTTCTCAATACAATCAACTTGGCAAGATTAGCCATCCCAATGAGAAACTGTAAAAAAAAAGTATGGACAGGTGGAAAACAGAAGATGTACATCTGTCAAAAAGGTCTTTAATATCATCACCCTAAGATTAGCTTTTAAGAGAACTTTTGGCCGGATATTAAAGGTTCTTGTGTTCTATTTATCTATACTTTTCAGTGCTGATGGGCTCCCAGGGTGTTTCCTCCTATGGGTTGACTCTACTGTCGTTTTGGTAATGTTCTTAGTTCCTTTACACTCAGGGTTGAGGCAGTTGGCTCTGAACTAAGGAGTGTGGAAATTCCACCAAGAGTTTGGAGGGAAGAACCCACTGATCAGTGATGTTCCTCTAAGGGTGCTCCGCCTCCAGACAGGAGTAAGGATGGGGGTCTCGGAAATGGCAGAGACCTGAAATCCAATTAGATGGAAACTCACCATCTTTGGGTTAGGGAGACCATCAGGACACAAAGCTTTGCACAAAGCACTGATGGCTCATCTGTGACACCTCTGCTGACACATGTGGCTTTAAGATGTAGACATTCTAGGGGATATGAACTCAAAGTAAGATGAGACTGCATCCCACCAAGGAACCATATTCTTCCTGTCCTGTCAATATTTCAGAGGACACAAGGAGAACGTAACTCATTACTGTCTTCTGAATTCAGAATTGGCCACCATGAACACTGGGGAGTTTCCTTGCAGATGTCTCTGTTCATAGTCCAAGCAGCATGGGAAGTAGACAGGGAGGCATAGCTTTCCAGGGAGAGGACCATGCTATAAACTCTTTTAATGTAATTCTATTTTGACACAGTGTAGCCCATCTGGCCTTGGATTTGCCAAAGTGGTACTTAGAAACATAGGCATGACATAAAATGTATTGGATGGAAAATTCCTGTGGTAGAGAGACTCTGGCTTATTCTTTTTAGGTTATATTGTAATACTCTGGGGTTGGGTCTCTAAAGTTCATTAGGTAGCTTGTAAGAAGAAAATCAGGTTTTGCCAATATAGCTGAGTAATGATTTACTTTTTTGTTTGTGTGCGTGCATGTGCACGTGTGGATGTATGTGCATGTGTGCATGACTGTGCATGTGTGTACGTGTGTATGTGTGTGTTTGTGTGACTTCAGAGGTCAGAAGAGATCGCTGAGTCACAGGCATCGGTGCCCACTGAGTGTGCTGGGAACCGAATCCTGGTCCTCTTTGCAGCAAGTGCTTTTAAGGGCTCAGTGTCTCTCCAGCCCTGAATCTAGCCCCGAAGGCAAAATTTAGAGAGCAGCAGTGAAGCATAAGCCTTCTTCCTGTTGTCTCCTTTCTTGTGACATTAAGGTCATGTACACAGGACATTTCCCTGTATCTCACACACAGTCACTGGCTCTGTGGGGTTAAGGGGAAGTGATTCTGATTTTCTAGTCCTCTAATATATTGGCTGGAATTTAAGTGCAGTAAATCAATGGTGGCTTCCCAAAACCCATTTCAAATCTGCTAAACCCTTAAATACCCAGAATCCGTTTCTGCTTATAATACCTACAATGGCTTCTGGTTTCTTTGGTTGAATCTTGACTGATAGGCTCCGAGAAAGGAACTGGAAAGTGCTTTGTGAAATGAATGGAGGGAACAGATTATTAGAAAGGCATCTGGCAGGGGTGGGGGGAACAACACTCTTCAGGATAAGGGAATATAGATTTCAAGATTTCAAGCATCCCAGGACAGATGAGAGTTTCCAAGTGGGAACGACAGCTGAGCCTTTCTCCACACGTGGTGTTTCCTCATCTCCAGCTGAAAGGGCTATGGTTTTTATTAAGATCCAGATTTTAATAATAATAATAACAACAACAACAACAACAAACTTGACTTTCCATTTGTTGTCACTGGGAAGCACGTTACCTCAATGCTGAGACGGTAGATTGTCATGGAGCCCCCAGACAGACCCCGAAAAGATAGATGCATCTGGAAAGGCAATGCCATTTCCTTTCCAAAGCCGTCCTTCATCACCCTGCTGGAGACCACAAGCTGCTGTCCTCTGCACTTCTTGATCACCTACCTCCCTGGGGGACGGCAAACCAGAGGGACCAGGTGTTCTTTGACACAGAAAACCAGAAGAAAAATCACTGCCTGACGAGTGAGGAGACATTCGATCTATATTTAGCCCTGCCGCCTATTAGCTATTAGCTGGATGACCTTGGGAAAGTTTAATTAATGAACCGATGTACTAGTGGATCCACCTGCTTCTCTCCAGCCTGAACGCTGCAACCTTAACTCAGACCATGGTTATTTCTGCTGTTGAAACTTCTGCTGCGTGTCCTCCACCCTCCAGTCTTAGGACACCCGAAGCAATCTTGAGAAAATGCACGCCAGTTCATATGACTTTTCCTCCCAGACTCTTCAAGGCTTCCCAGGAACCTCCTAAGCAGAGAGTGTGGTTTGGTTTGCCTCCGTGGTACTTCCTGCTTCAAGTCAGAGAGTTCATCCCTAGAGGTCTATACAGAGATCTGGTGGGGTGTGGATAGAAACTTGCAGCTTGGTCAGTGTTATCTCTATCGCAAAATTAAGAAATAGATGAACCACTGAACTGAGAACGGGACCCCCATTGAAGGAATCAGAGAAAGAACTGGAAGAGCTTGAAGGGGCTCGAGACCCCATATGAACAACAATGCCACCCAACCAGAGCTTCCAGGGACTAAGCCACTACCTAAAGACTATACATGGACTGACCCTGGACTCTGACCCCATAGGTAGCAATGAATATCCTAGTAAGAGCACCAGTGGAAGGGGAAGCCCTGGGTCCTGCCAAGACTGAACCCCCAGTGAACGTGATTGTGGGGGGGAGGGTGGTAATGGGGGGAGGATGGGGAGGGGAATACCCATGTAGAAGGGGAGGGGAAGGGGTTAGGGGGATGTTGGCCCGGAAACTGGGAAGGGGAATAACAATCGAAATGTAAATAAGAAATACTCAAGTTAATAAAGATTAAAAAGAAGAGTTTAATAAATTTGATCACTTTTTTTAATCACAAAAAAGAAATGTAAATAAGAAATACTCAAGTTAATAAAGATAAAAAAAGGTAATAGATGAAGTCTTACTAGCATTTCATATAAAGTGTCTTGGCTTGGAGCATCTCTTAGTCATCCGTCACATATGGTTCTTGTCTGTCATGTGTCAGGATGAGTACTGTAGAGTTAAGAGGGTGGTGGGAGTCTATGCTCTCTCTGGAGCTGGACCAGACGGCCTGGATAAATACTTTCTGTTGGATAACAGCCTTATATTTGTATGAGGACCATTCTGGGGAAGTGTAGGAATAGTATGGTGTAGAAGGATTTACCTAAGGTGGACAATCCACAGTGTCTTAGGAAGACAAATGTAGTAAGCCCAAACATGGCAAGAAATTCGTGAGGCTGTGTACTCAGTTTTGACTATGAGCTCATCACGAGGCAGCTGAGGAAGTAAAGCTAAAGTGAAAATTATGTTTCCCCAAATATATAAAAAATATACAGTCTACCTTGAACAAGTATTTATAGTCATTATTATTAAAGATGGCCTTCACCTGTGTATTATACCCCGATACTTTTACTGGTTGATTTAATTGCATACGCTCAAACATATTATGGTTTCCAATCAGATACTTTTCCTTCTGGTAGAATTACAAAGTAAAGAGTTTGTTGGCCACAGATCTAAGTGGAGCCTTTGGTCTTGGACCCAGGGCTTTTCCCAATATGTATCCTTTGGTGTAAAAGGCTATGGGCTCCTTGGTTATTGATGTACCTGAGGCATTTATATAGATTGCTTCTATGCAGTACCTTTTCTGTGGGCTCGTAAGGGACAGACTATGATTTAGAGTATTTTGGCTGAAAAATGATTTGGAATATTTAATCTGTATATTTATCGTCAGATATTTACTTAGCACGACAAAAATAGTTACGTGTCATGTGCCATACAAAAGTATGCCACGGCGAGGAGAGGGTAGGGTGACCGGCAGTATAAAAATGGCCAATTGCCTTCTGACTGTAGGACCAGTTGGATCACACGTCAATCTCAGCATGCAGAACCCAGCAAGAAAGGCCCCTCTGCACAAGTCACTCTCGAAGTAATCTGTTTTTCCTAGACACCAGAACTCAGTCAATAAACCATGGGGATTGACGGAGTGTCATAGAACAGGCAACAGAAGAAAATTGGAAAAGTGAGTTGTAGGTGGCAAGTGACTGGCAATAAATAACCGGCTTATTCCTGTTTTAGAAATGTCTGGGACCAGTAGAGAAATCTAACCAGTGGAACGGTACAAGCATGGGCCACTTAATCCTACATAAATAGAATGAGTATTTTCTGCTTCTTTAAGAGATATGACTTTTCAAGTGCCAATCAAAACCACATTTGCCTGTTACTAATCCTCTCCAGATAGTTGCCTGATATATGAAGTTATACCACCCATGGTTTACTGCTTTGGGCTGACACAGACCTCTTTCTGGTGTCTATACTCTTGAATTAAAACAATATTTTAACTACTCTATCATCTCTCTCTGTCTCTGTCTCTCTGTCTCTCTCCATTATCTATCATCTATTTATCATCTATTACCTGTCTATCTATTGATCTATCTATTCATATCTATCTATCTATCATCTATTGATCTATCTATTCATATCTATCTATCATCTATCATCTATCTATCTATCTATCTATTGATCTATCTATTCATATCTATCTATCTATCATCTATCTATCTATCTATCTATCATCTGTCTATCAGTCTATCTATTCATATATATCTATCCATCCTTCTATCATCTATCTATCCATATCTATCTATCTATCTATCTATCTATCTATCTATCTATCTATCCATCCATCCATCTATCATCTATCTATCTGTGTTTGAGTGTGAGTATGTCCCCTAGCACCTGTACCACAGCCTTCATGTGCAGGTCAGAGGACAGCTTTCTGAAGTTGCTTCTCCTCCCACTTGGGTCCCAGGGACTGAACTCGAGTGGTCAGCCCTGGTGTAGGCATTTTCACCTGCTGTGCTATCTCACTGGTTCTCTATCCCCCTTGAAAGAGGACATAAAGCTCATGATAGTTTGATGTAACTGCCTATTACACAATACTCTACAAGTGCTCTGGGTCAGCATTAGGGTCCCAGAAATGCGAATTCCCTAACAAAATAGAAAAATGCTCTCTTCAAAGTGCAAAGTGGCTATGATTGGAGGTTACCTCTTCTGCATTTCACACGATCCCAGTTTTTACTATAATTGCAGATGATTGAGCAGTAGGCATGCTGACAGTTATTTTCAGTATAGGTGGGGGCCTTGTTATGTAGGCTAGGTTGGCTTTGAACTCATGATCCCCTCTCCCCCTTCCACCTCAGCCTTTGTTTTCTGAGGGCTGAGATCAGAGAGTGCAGAGGCATCTGGTCTGACCTCGCTTTCCTAGCAAGCATTTGCATCTGCTCAGTGCCACCCCTCCCAGCAGCTGATTGTTCCAATGGATTCAGGAAAGAAAGGAATCAAAACTGTTTGACAAAATGTACTGTTTAGATAGAATTTATCAGTCACTTGCTAACTAAATTGAAGGGTTATTTTTATCTTGATTTCTTATTTGGTTTTTTGGGGAAATAACAAGTTATCTACCTCGAAAGACCAGGTGTCTAATGGACTTGGCTGGTGGTGCTGATGGTCGGCTGGATACCACACCAATTGACTAAACTGATGGGAATTTGAATGAGTTCAGTCAAAATGCTCCAGGCTCTCAGCAGGGAGTGTCAACAAAGGTTTGCTCTGGGGAAGTAACTGGAGAGCTTTACTGTGAGAAAACAAGTCTTTCCACAGAACACAGAGAGGCACACATGGAGGGGAAGGCGTTGCCAAGGATGAGCTCTTTGGAACAACCTGAATGAATTTCTTCTGTCTTCTGATTGTGTATCTCACGGCTCCCTGTTGGTAGACAGCAGTATGGGGTGGATGAGGGTGGCCATAGTTTTCACTTCACATCACTGACTCAACAGTAGCCTCATGGTTGGGATAAGGCTGGAGCCAGTCCATGGATGAGCCATGTGGTAGACAAAGGACTTTCCAGTTCTCTATAGTCTTTGCTTCTGACGCCTCACCCTGCCTCTAATTCTCTTTCTTCTTCCTCCACCTTCTTTATAATATATAGTGCCCCCATAATGCTCCACCCCTAAGGCTGATGCTATGGAAAGGACAAATCACTCTGCTCACCCTACCTGATTAAGATCACATTTTTGTTAAAGACCAGTACCTGTCAACCTTCTGTGTTCCAGGCTCTGTGTTGAGCACTGTCCACAGTTCCCCACTTAGCATTTGGAAACCCTGAATGTCATAAGGGTTTTGATATTTCATGCAGTAAGTTTCCTTAGCTCACACTTAGAGCTGAAGCTCTGGTGGACTTTTTGATCCTTTTGTCTTGGAGTAGTGAACTGGAGTACCCAGATCAGGCCTGGGTTCCAAGGCGGGGAGGGGGAGGAGGAGGAGGAGGAGGAGGTGAAGGAGGGAGGAGAAGAAGAAGAAGAAGAAGGAGGAGGAGGAGGAGGAGGAGGAGGAGGAGAAGAAGAAGAAGAAGAAGAAGAAGATGACGACAAAGAAGAAGAGGAAGAGGAAGAAGAGGAAGAGGAAGAGCAAGAAGAGGAAGAGGAGGAAGAGGAAGAGGAGGAAGAGGAAGAAGAGGAAGAGGAGGAAGAGGAAGAGGAGGAAGAGGAAGAGGAGGAAGAGGAAGAAGGAGAAGGAGAAGAAGAAGAAGAAGAGGAAGAAGAAGAAGAAGAAGAAGAAGAAGAAGAAGAAGAAGAAGAAGAAGAAGAAGAAGAAGAAGAAGAAGAAGAAGAAGAAGAAGAAGAAGAGGAGACAACCAGGGTCAAGACCTGGGCCAGCTTCTTGGAGATTGGTGGGAACAGTCCTGGGTAGGGATTGTCAGCTAGACATCGGATGCTTCACTGTCAATGCTCCTCCATGATCCTGTGAGCTTTTTACCCACAGTTCCTCCATGCAGCAGGTGGAGCTAAAGTTCAGAGGTGACCAGCAGCGGCTGGATCAGCATAGTGGTACAGGCTGGCAGGATACGGTTTGGATTTGGCACAGGATTTTCAGCGCAGTACATCACCCTGAGAGAAGGCTCTAGTGGCTGAAAGTTGACTGATATCAAGACACTTTCCTCCTATCTCAACTTCATAAACTTGGACAGATTAGAGGGCTGTGCTCTCCTATTTGCCAAAGGAAGCTGGCAAGACAACTGATCTAAGGTCAGCTCTGAGGGCATGTAGCCAGTATGGTTGTATCCAGCCTTGTGTGCAAGTCACCATCAATTCAAAAGTATTCAGAATTTCCAACCATTCAAAAATCTCGAGTTTATGTAGAACATGAGTCACTGAACCTCAGTTCTGCCTCGTATGCGCTTCCTAGTTCTCTATTACTTCCCTGAGTCTGGTCCTCAGGATCCAGTCCAGTCTCTGTTTCTTGTTTCCCATCCGGATGGCCTCTCTCCCTCCATGCAAAAGTGTACATAGGCATCAGGATGGGATAAGTGGGACTCATGTACCCTGTAGCATCCTAGTCCAATGCTTGCCCTTTGCGTATCCTTGGAGCTCATGTATATTGTATACTATGAGACAGAGGTAGCTTAGTAGACAGTGGCCTCTTTGCAAATGCCCTGTGGGGCCCTGGGAGCCCGTGAGGGGATGGACCAGGGAAGTGATTCTGTGTTCCAAATGTGCGACATTATATGACTATGACAGAGAGGAAAGAAGAAAAGAAAGCAAAGGAAGAAGGGTTGGGAGAGAGACAGATAGGCAGATAGACAGACACAGAGAAAGAAAATCATTTGAGGGAGAAGTATATACAAAATTTTATATTTTAGCATCTTTACATCTAGTTTCTCCTTGAGTTTTCAGCAAGTGCCTCACACTTTCACTTCGTGTTGCTCCTCACAAATGCTGTAGCTGTCTGTGTGTCTACCTTATGTAGTGTCTTGGGGATTCAGTGAGGAAGTCCTCTGATATCTCCCCCCAGGATGTGAGTTGCTGCTGGAACCAGAGCTGCTTGGCCTGCTTCCCTCACCATACAAAGGGAGGGCTATCTCACGGTCTACAGAAACACGCCATCAAACCTAGGATTATCTGCCATGTTCCTCAGCCACGGCCTTTCTGCTTATAGAGAAGAATGCACTGCTGCAGTGTTCAGAGAAGTTGGGTGAGGCCTGCGTGAGACATGTGACTGAACCCGATGGTCCCACAGCCGTATCCACTGTGCTGTCCGCTTCACTGCCAGCACTATTATGAATTCAAGAACAAGCCTCCGAAATGAACCCTCAACTGGGAGAGGCAGTAATAGTGTCAGTTATTAGTAATTCTTCCTGGATGGGTTAGGGCGTGAGCAATAGAATTAAATGAATTTCCTTTGAAAGATCCGTGGTGCCAAGTAAGAGATATAAATGCTACATTATGTGTTGAAAATACCTCCAGGGTTTCATTTATAGACTTGTTTATACTTATATATTTATTCGAATGTTTATGACTCTGTCATTTTCACGTCGGTATCTCCCCCCGGCTCATTATGGCTTTATGGCTGCTGTTTGGAAGCCAGTGGTTGCGCCCATGATTTGATGAGGGGAGAGGATCCAAGAGAGGAAAATCAGTTTAATTCGATAACTGGGAAAAAGTCTTCCCTTGGAGGGGAAGTTGAAAGATGAAGCGAGGGGGTCTATTGTGTTTTGGGGGATCCTAGAGAGTGCCTGCTAGGAGGCGGGGGATGCCATCTCTTGTTGCTCTGTAGAGGGCTGAGACTCAGTGGTTTGGGGTGCAGATGTCTCAGAACAAATGGCTGGGAAGTGAGGACAAGATCCCAGGCCTCTGTGCATAGGGCTAATCCAGACCTATCCCTCAGGTGCAGCAAGTGCTGTGCCTGGAGCCCATAGCACTTCTAGGGGCCCATGAAAATGTTTTAATTTCCTTTTAAAACCGGAAGAAAAATACACAGACTCCAAATCATGTTATATTTGTCTTGCTATCAAGGAAGTCATAAAATACCATTTTTCTTTCTTTCTTTCTTTCTTTTCTTTTTTTTTTTTTATGGCGCAAGAGACCGACAAAAGCAAAACATCTGGGATCCCTCAGAAGACATATGTAGGCCTGGTGACAAAGGCTACTAAAGAGAGTATCGGGGGATATGGGCTGCCCCCGCAGATGGCCTTATGGATTCGAGTCCCTGAGTTAAGTTAGCATGTGTCCAAAGCCTTTTTCACCAACTCTAGAGAGACCATTTTAAAATAGAGAATCGGGGCACATGGTGCATACGGATGAGCAAAGAGTCCCATAGACAATCTAGATTGGCAAATACACACTAACTGTGGAGGCTCTGCTGGCCTTGCTCACCTCATTTTTCTTTTGACCCTCTCCCTTTAAGATGCAAAGTCTTGGGCTGGAGAGAGATGGCTCAGCCATTAAAGGCCAGGCTCACAACCAAAAAACATTAGACGCAAAGTCTCACTGGCCTCAAACTCAAATCTTCTTCTTACCTCCTGGGATTATAGGTGTGTGCCACGGTGTCAACCCCTGATGTGCTTTTGATCAAAGACCTGTGACGATGCTCTGGGTCTCAGGAGCAGACCACAGGGGTAGCAAGCAGGAGGCACATGTGCCTGGGTGACCCATCCACAGAGGGTTCCATGTAGTCACGGTGTATGGCACACATCTGACTGGGCTATCTGGATTGGCTCGCATCTCCTTTCAAGCTGGTCTCTCAGCTGACTCCCTGGTCTTAAGAAAGGATCTGCCACTTCCTAGATGAGTGAGCCTCTTTTCACCATCACTTGCCACACCCAAGTGCACTGGTGTCTTCTGCCATCTCGATCTCCAATGATGTCACCATCTTCCTTATCACCTTGGAGGCTGAGTTGCTTCAGACACTGTCCCTCTCTCCCACATGTAGGAGTTGCCTTTAGACCAGTTCTTTTCCTTCCTTCTCCCAGAGCCTGCCTTCCCTCTGCTGTCCACACAGCTAGGAACCTGGCCCTTTGAATTTGTAGCTCAAATCTGTCCCTGGCTTAAAATTCCTCCAGGAATTTCCTATCTATGTAGTCTCAGCACAGTGTAGATTGGAGTTATCAGATATTATTGCCTGCCTCTTGCTAATTCTCTATTTCCTACCTCCTGTCACTTTCGCTGAGTTGCCCTTTATAACTGTTGTTCCCTTTCCTTAGAATACCATTCCTATTGCTGTTTCGTCCCATGGCATCTCCTTAGAAAGGCCGTTTCTACCACATTATCTCCTTATCTTTTCCTCCCCAGTTCCCAAGCCCTTCTACCACCTACTCATTTAGAGCACTTGTTACTGACTGACACCCTATCACATGCTACTGGCAAGAAGGAGGCACCATGTCCCATCCATCATTCAGAGCCTATATCAAGTGACGTGATCAAGTAATATTTGCTGAACAAACTGGCAAGACCATGACTGCCGTCATTAAAACCATCGGAACACTTGTCCTGAGGGGCAGGCTTTCCATTCTCACCGAAGAACTTCTGGGCCTCTTGCAAGCTCTGTCTCTTGGAGCTCTGCAGACATGGCCCTGAAACAACCCAATGTCTGCCTTCCCTGTCTCATGATCTTGCTGCCTTTGGAAAGCGTTCATTTCTAAGACATACCTGGGTCAGATCCTCCCCTGCAGGCACTTGCAGAGTCTCCCATGGCCTCAGGGTGACACACTCACACTTCATCCTCCTCAGGATACCAACTGCTACCCTGGCCTGCCTCATATCTTATCCAGCTTCTGCTCCCACAGACATAACTCATATATCATAAATCACCATGGCACGATTACTGCATGCTGTGGTAAAAAATACAGCAACAGGACTGGTTCCCGAGGGTACCATGGTGGTCGCTCTCCCGCTAGTTCCAGCTCTAGCGGGCCCTAGGAACTGGCTAATTTATCTCAGTGGATCCACGCTGGCTCCCATGGTACTCTCTAACCTGGGCGGCCATGGCACCTTGCCACACTGCTTTGCCTTCACTCACAGTTCCCTTGGTGGGTTGTTACCACACCAGGCACACACATCAAATTCTGTGGCGGGCTGTTGTGTCCCCACCACCACACCTTCTCTTGAACTCAATTAAGTCACTACACTAAAGAACACACCGCCCGATAACCTCTGATCCAATTGATAAGATATAATTTGCCCGTCTAGACAGCACAAAATCCTGTACACACCCACCCCTTAAAAAATAGTCATAACAACCTGTAACTACGCACAGAGAAGAATCTTAACACCTGCCGCCACGTTCTCCCAGCTCCTTCTCCTCACTTGGCTCCTTCTCTTTCCAAAACTTCTCTCCCGCCCATCCTTCCTTCTTGTCCAATGACAGGTATCATTCTATCCTGTACCTGCCTTCCTGCATAAAGACATCAACCTACAACTGTTGAAACCAGTCCTCAAATTGACAGGAAAAGGAAAGGGGGAAGACATAACCATTCTCTTCAATACAGTTCAAATTACACTATGGGAGGGAGAAGCAAGTGGGGGGGAATTAGAAGAGCTGGGAAGGAAAGGGATGCTGGGATAACTTCTCCACAGACGCTCTGTCCAGGATGACTTTTGGAATCTGTGGAACTCCTGCAATCCCGATGGATACAAGGAAGGCACTGGTACGAAGGGCTAAGGAGTGGTGTTCACCTGTTGGAAGGGGGTGCACAGCAGGCGACAGGGATCCTGAGCCTGTCTTCAGTGGTGGGAAGGGGCGGGTTTGAAGTGCAAAGCAATATACAACCTTGGCTGAGGACTGAGCCAGCCTGCGTGGCCAGTTTCTCAAACCCTAAAAGCACACGGTGGTTGCGGCAAAGGGGTAAAGGTGGGCTCAGGGAGAACGAGGCTGCAGGCTGTTCTGAAGAGCATGTCATTTATTTAGGAGTGGCTGGGCCACCAGAAGAGGTTTCTTGGTGCAGACACCACTCACCAGATAGGTAGATTAAGCTTAGAAAGCCTCTCTTGGCCATGTGGGTTTGGAGGTGGGAAGGTTAAGGGGGGAGCTTTGCCTACTGGTTAGATGAAAAGTTCTAATCAATGGTAAGGCGACAGACTTTCAACTTTTCATAGCGAGACCTAAGTGATGTTTCTATAGGGTTAAAATACAGAAAACACTAGCGTCATTCTAAAGGGGGAAACTGAGGATCAGCAATGCCCTAGCTCCTTGACCAATGCTAGATGATAAAAGATTCTGGTGGCAATTTTATATGTAATCTTGGTGAGACGTGGTCCCCAGCCAATACCCTGTTATATGATTAACTGCTAACTCTCTTGTTTTGGTGGCAAAGTATCTTGCATGTGTAAGGCCCACGGTTGTAAACTTGAAGAAGGGGAAATTATTCATGGCGTTGTAGGATGGACCTGACTGGATCATTGGAAAGACTTTGAGGTCAGCAGTGAAGCTTTTCGAGAATAGAGAAATCTGCTCGTGGACGCAGCTCAGATGTGCCCAGATGTTCGGCTACCCTCCCTGGCGAACAGCTAGTGGACTCCAGACTTGCCTTGCCTGCCCCCCACTGCAGAAACTGAGTCCTTCCAGGAAACCTCTAATACAGAACTTTCCTGCTGGTTCTGTGTTTGGGGTTGAACCTTGATTACATAGCAACTGGGACAGGATCCAAACCCAGTCCCTGACTGACCAGTTCTCCTGGGTTCATCTAGTCACATTACTTCCTGCTACCCATGTATCCGGAAGCTTGCAGAAGATGGGGCAGCAAGGGGAATCTGTTTGGGGATGGAGAGGGTTCTGTGTGCTGGTGTATCAAGCATGCACATTTGATGGTGGGGATTCACTCTTACTTCTTGGAGGAACCAGAACCGAACAACACACACCCAGCTCTCACTTTGTACGTTACACATCTCCTTCTCTTGTCCGACGCCTGGGCAATTCCTTTTGGGGTCAATGACTCACTGGAAATTCTCATTCTGGCTTTTGTCCCTTCCCTTCAAGTTCTGGCATCTCTCCGTTCCCTATCAAGGGTTTGAAGTACCTTCGGGGCACTGA
>NC_141551.1:73970000-74072500 GCF_021556685.1 Rattus norvegicus
CTTGGAGAAAAACAACCATTGACTTCTTGATGGGATGGTAGGCAGAAGGTTTTACTTGGTTTACTTTAAGTAACCATGTACACACTGCTGACCGAGGGTCACATTCTTTCTGACTGGATTCCACCATTCACACACACACACACACACACACACACACACACACACACACACACGCTCACACGTGTGCATACACACTCGGCTTTTTTGACGAGCCTGTTTTCCCATTATCCCTTTCCTCCATCCCCAAGCATCTAATTTAGACAGAGAAACATGGTCTGCATCCCACTGCTATATCACTTTTCTGTGATTGGCTCTCCTGGGATGAGAGTTTTCTGCATGCAAATTTAGGTATTTCATAGGGAAGAGTTCTTTCTTGTTGTGGTCAAGCTTACAGTGGATGGAGTCCTTAACTTCCGTGCTATGGAGAACAGTCCTTCCGGTACTCCTGAGACAGTCTGGCTGCTTGGGCTTTACTTTTAGTTGCTTTTCCGAAGGGGAAAGTAAGATGGTGTTTTAGAGGGAAGAAAGCAGTTAGGACTAGGACTCGGCTGTCATCCAGCTGAACCTTCATTATTCAGCTGAAGGAATTGCTTCCCAAATCAATGCAGGCTTTCCTCCTGGTGACTTCCTGGGAGCAATGGAAGAGATGTTAGGTTTCTCAGGCATTTGAATGATGTGTCCCCCAGTAGGTGGTGCTGTTAGGAGAGGTGTAGGAGGTGTGTCCTTGGAGGAAGTATGTCACTGGAGGCAGAATTTAAGAGTCAAGACTCTTGTCATTCTCTCTCTCTCTCTCTCTCTCTCTCTCTCTCTCTCTCTCTCTCTCTCTCTCTCTCTCTCTCTGTGTGTGTGTGTTTGTGTGTGTGTTTCAGCTTCAGTCTTGGAGTTCAAGCTGTGGATCCTCAGCTTCCTACTCTTGCCACCATGCCACTTGTTGGGACTCTGGTCTGCCATCATAGACCCATAAACCCAAATGAACTGTTTCACTTCTTTAAGTTGCAATGAGTTTTATCACAGTAGGGGGTGGGGAAGCAACTAATACACTTGGGATTGGAAAATTATGTGCTTTGCAAAATCACGAGTTAAGAATATTCTAATCTCAGAAAAGTAGAAGGAATAAAAATTCAAAGAGGAATTCTTGTATTGATGTCAGTTCTTCCTGATAAAATTCTGTGTTGAATCTGCCCAGCCCTGGGCAGTTTGGAACTACATCAATAGCTCTTGACTTTTTAAAGACAGGATCTTACTAATTAGCTGAGTCTGGGCTTATACTTGCTACCCTCCTGCCTCTGCTTCCCCAAGGATGGGATGCACTAATCTAGACACGCATTACCATATCTAGTATTTTTCATAAGGAATAGCATTTTGTGCCATATGAAATCTATGTATTTAAGATTTCAGTATTCATGAATAAGGTTTCATTGGAATACAGTCACCCTTGACATTTGCATATCGTCTATGTTGCTTTTCCACTACAAGGACGGAGCCAGTAATCTGTGACAGACACTCATGGCTTCCATAGACTGAATGCATACTATTTGGAGTATTATGGGAAATGTGTATATTCAACTGTACTAAGTATGCTACTGTTATGCTTGGGGAAATGGGTTATAATGGGAAGAGATATTTTAAAAGCTTTCAGTCCCCGCGCTTGCTAGACAAGCGCTCTACCACTGAGCTAAATCCCCAACCCCAAAAAGCACATACTTTTAAAAGTTCCTTTCTGTGGTCAGGCCAGGCTTGATCAGAAAATCCATGTTATCCCTCTCCCATACACCACTCAGGCAGAACAATGGCCTCTCACTTCAGAGGAAAACTAATAGTAAGAGTAAAATCATGCTCCTGACTGATAAATCCAAATGGCAAAGGAAAGACCAAGCTGTTCTGTTGGTCAGTGAGAATCAAAGAGCTATAATACCATCCCCTCCCTCTGGAAGGATCCTGATCAAATGTTATTGGATATTAAAAATGCATTACTGAAAGCATTAATTAAGGATTTAATATGCTCCCTAATTAAAATTTGGTAGAAGGAAGTTCATCCTATTTAGAAACACAGTATTAAAATTCTCAGAAACTTAATAAAATTATACATCAGAATATCTTCTCTGAAATTAATGACCCAAAATATTATAGTCAAGTAGGAGTCTAGAATTCTGAAGGTCATTTGGAGTCATAAAAATGCAGTTTTCAGTTTTATGACTTCAGAACAATAGTAAGGTTGCAAAGAATCTGGCAGGAAGATTGTGACACCCAGCAATTAGTATAGTAAGAAGCCGTAGGCTGGGATGGAGTGAGAATTCTGGGATTTTGGTTTCTTTAAAAAACTCAGAACTATATTTTTGTTTTAATCCCAGGTATGGGATATGGGGCTGCTTCAGACTGTGCACAGCAGCTGGCTACGATTTGCCTCGTGCTCTAGCAAAGGTGTGTGGTTTTGCTAATTGCAGATTGTTTCTGTGATTGTGTGATATTTTGAATTCTGTGGACTTTTCAGAGGGTTTATTAACGCTAGAGCCACTAGAGGCAGTGTCAGCTGTTGGTTGGGTGTTGTTGATTGTGATTTGTTAAGGAGTCATGTGCAAAGAAGAAAGAAAAAGAAGAAATTAGATACGATGGTGAAAATCAAACTTGTCTGAAGGAGCTCTGTGACCTTAACCAGGAGAAAGTAGTCTGATGATAAAGTCATCCCCTTTTTGACCTCTGAATTTATTCAGGGATCTCTTTCCTTTCCTATCTATCCATTTTTCTCTCTTATCTGGGGTTAAGGGATTGAAAGGGTAGAAGAAAAGTTTGGAGATGTGTGGAAGGAAGCAGAACCCACAAAGTAGAAAGACTGGCTACATTGGTGGCATAGGCAGAAAACAGGTCTGATGGATTTGTGACAAGTAATGGGCCAGGTAGGGCAGGAAAGAGACTTAGTTGATGGGAGAAGTTCAGAAATGGAAAGGAGGAAGGAAGAGAATTATCAGGACCGTGTGTGTGTGTGTGTGTGTGATGTGTGTGTGATGTGTGTGTGTGTGTGTATGTATGTGTGGTGTGTATGTGTGTGTGGTGTGTACGTGTGCATGAATATGTGAGTATGCATGTATGTGTATTTATGTATGTGTGTATGTGTGTACGTATGTATGTGTATGTGTTTGTGTTTGTATAAGTGTGTACATGTATGTGTATATGTGTGTATGTATGTATATGTGTATGTATATGTGTATATGTATGTATATGTGTATGTATATGTGTATATGTATGTATATGTGTATGTATATGTGTGTATGTATGTGTGTACATATATGTGTTTATGTATGTATGTGTATATGTGTATGTATGTGTGTGTGTGTCCCATAATGGTGGAATCCATTCAAAAGGAGCCTAAGTCTCAGGAAGCAGTGTGCTTGGTCACTGATAGAAAAATCAAATAGAAGATTCTATGTTGGAACTCTAGGTAGAGATTCCCACAAGGGTGGGCACTGAACTTCATAACAGCTAAATATGATTCAAGGTTAACATTTTTGAATCCTGTCACCTTTGATGATGGATTGGATAGACAAATTCAACTAGAAAGTAATGATAATATTAAGAAATTTACTGGTCTTTGGGAACTTTAAGGAGAATTGTGGACATTTGAGTCCTCTTAATACACACTCATTTAGCTTTACCTTGTCTCCCAAATAACAAGGGTCTCTTCCTTACCAGTCACTAACCTCCCTATCACTTCTGAAATTTTTTGGCTTCTACTATGGTATACCATTAGCTCTCTATATCTTAACTAACATACTTTTCAAACCAAGTCATGGGTCAAGATAGAAGTCTTCATTTGTATATGGACATAGCACTGTAGAGTGATTCTGGGTATATTGTGCCTTTCAAATCATCTTTTTCAAGTAAATAAGAAACTTCTATAATAGAAATTAAAAAATAGAAAGGAAAGAAATGGAAGACAAAATAGTGAAAAAGATTGATGATCATTGGTTATAAAAATATTGCTAGTATACCTATATTACTACTCAGTTTGCACAGCTGATAAGATCCCTATCGATATGCCAATGCACTCTTCACAGAATTGGGGGGAAAGAACCTAAAATTTATATGGAAGCACAAAGGACCAATAATCAAAGTGATTTTGAAGGAAAGGAACAGAGATGGAGGCATCACACTATGTGATTTCAAGACATATGACAGAGTCACAGCGAAAAACTAGCATGACACTTATATAAAAAACAGACATGGGGACATAAAAGACAGAACAGAGACACCAGAAGGAAATTACTTTAGTTACTGCTCTATTGTCATGAAGAGAACAAGGTAGCAAAGGTAACTTACTGTCTTAGTGAGGGTTTACTGCTGTGAACAGACACCATGACCAAGGCAAGTCTTAGGAAAGACAACAGTTGGGGATGGCTTACAGGTTCAGAGGTTCAATCCAGTATCACCAAGGGGAACATGGCAGCATCTAGGCAGGCAGGGTGCAGGAAGAGTTAAGAGAGTTACATCATCTGAAGGCTGCTGGGAGAAGACTGACTACCAGATAGCAAGGACGAGGATCTTAAAACCCATGCCCACAATGACACACTTCCTCCAACAAGGCTACATCTACTTCGATGAGTCCATACTTCCTAAAACTTCCTAAAAGTGCCTCTCCCTGGGCCAAGTACATTCAAACCACCACAGTTATTGACTAGAGCATTTGATATGGGGGCTTCTGGTAGGAGGCCTGGCAACAGGCAGGCCAGCATGGCACTGAAGTAGTAGCTGAGAGCTTACATCTGATCTACAAGCATTGGACAGAGAGAGAGAGAGAGAGAGAGAGAGAGAGAGAGAGAGAGAGAGAGAGAGAGAGAGAGAGAGAGAACTAAGTGGGAAAGATGTAAGCTTTTGCAATTTCATAGCCTTTATCCAGCGACACAGTTCCTCACACCTTCTAATCCCAAAGAGTTCCACCAAATTTGGACCAATTATTTAAATATAGGAGCCTATGGGGGCCATTCTCACTCAAACTATCACAGAAACCATTTAATTATAGCCAACCGATTTTCCACCAAAATGACAAAAGCAAATGTTGGGAGAAAGAGAACTCATCTAGAAATACTCCCAAATTGCCATGTGCAGAAAATTGAAACTCGACTCCATATCCTACCTTGTATAAAATTCAACTCTAAGTCAAAGACCTAAATGTAAGACCTAGAACTATGGAATTTCTAGGGAAAAAAAATGCAAGTGAAATACCTGAAGGAATTTGATAGACAACAAATGTTCTTTTGTACATGACTTATTCAAGAAACAGAATGAAAACTACACAAATGGGACTACATCAGATTAAAAAGTTTTCATCACAGCAATGGAAGTAGCCAAATGAACAAAGAGAGAACTCCACCGAAGAGAAAACCTCTGACAAATGTTTCATCTGGCAAAAAAAAAAAAAAAAAAAAAAAAAAGAATGTTTTTAATGTGTATGGGGCTCCAAATTTGACAGCAACCAATTAAAACACGGTCAAGTGATCTGACTAGACACTTCTAATAGAAGGGGGATCTCAATAAATAATACATACTCTATCATTAACATTAAGGAAGATGAAAATCGAAACTATAACAAAGTGTGATCTTGCCCTCAGCATTCTATGAACACCAACCATAAAAGTAGTAGAGATTCCACAGATGTACAAGTCTCAATGTAGGAGCACAGGGGAGGCTCACCAAGTCTCACTGCCCATAGCCACAGAGCAGACACCATAATTCCTAACTCACCAGCCTAGCAAAACACTGCATGAACATAGTATGCATACAACGCAGTCCCCCTAGAAAGGGCTTCATTCTGTATGTGCAGACAATAGGGATGGGGAGCTAGACAAAGCTTTTTCACTTCCTAGGCTTCTCTTCTGAAATATTTCTTGACCAGCCTTGGCCTGACTTCAAAGACATACCATGAATAGGAATATCAAAGCGCCTCCTCTTGTTGCCAAAAATGTATAAGGTTGAGACCACACATCTAATTACCAGCCAAGTAGGTAAAAATAATGCAAGGCTAGGAAGCCATCTCTCCATACATCTTCTTTCCAGCTACCAGCATCAGCTCAGCTCTGTCTGATGGAGAGACTTTAGAAGACAAGCCAAGATGCAGCAGTTCAGAGCTGGCTTTGGTAAATAAGAACGGAAAAGAAGGAGTAGTAGAGGGGTCTGCGGGTTTTTGAAGAGCCGGGTATTATGGTAAGGAGTCTCTCTTTCTTTCCCCACCCCTCCATGCAATGCACATGTTGCAACTTTGGTTTTTCCCCAGATCTAATCTTTGTCAAATACCAGCAGCCTGGGACCAACAAAGACCAGAGGCAGCCTGGAATGAAGAACCCTGTTCTACAACTCCCACTTGTTAGGTGAAACACAAGCAACTTACTCATGTTCAACTACGGATGCCTGCTAAAGAAAAGGGGGTTCTTACATTGTGTGGTGGCATGGCCTTAGCCATAGCAACTGCAATGTTCAAATATAACTTCACTAGGTTCTGTATTCAGAGCTGAGAAATACTATTGTAAATGGGTGAATTTCATCTATTCAGGACTACAGCTGAACACTATCTCTGAGAAAATGCCTAATGTGTCAAGGAATATAATTTATGGAAGAAAACTACCTTTTGGCTCGAAAGAAGGATCAGATAGGACTTTATTAGGTATTCTGGTCTTCAGTCCCTAAAGTACCATTGGAGCTATGTACCTTTGGGGGAGGGGATTAGGGAAAGAGGAGTGAGTGATGATTTTGATTGGTCAAGTATCTCAGCTCTAGGTTGTGGCTATGACTACAGAAAACTCCCCGTGGCGGTATCTTCCTTGAGGATGAGAAAGGTACCGTATTGAAAAGCAAGAACTGAGCCCTGGTCTTTGGGAGACAGAAGATCTCCTTTTCCTCTCACTGAATTAGGTCAGAGAAACCCCATCCCCCATCTCAATGAGAAACCCACACAGGAGGCTGATTTCAGGAGAGATTAAACAGAGTATTTTTATTTAACTTTCAGTTTTTGTAATTAAAATGGTGTCAATATGTACTCAAACATTAATTACACTCTAATGTAACTTAACCTCTGTTGAAATCCAGTAGACAGATGGTCTTTGATAAGGTTTACTAATTTAAACATGGGGAAGAAAAAATAAGCAAGAGCTGGGAAACAGAAGGTGGGTTAAATGGGCCTCAAGAAAAACAAATTCCAGTTTGAAATAATCAAATCATGACAGAATGAACGAACAAACAGGCCTATCAGCTTTGGGGGTGTGTTTGTTTATATTTGTTTGTTTACTTGACATTGCCCTTTGGTAAGGGAAGCCCAGGTTCCTGGATTTTTGCATGCTGCCTGATTATGTTTGCGTCAAGGGAAAAACAAGACAAGACAAAACAAAACAAAACAGTTTTTAGAGACGTGGACAGTACCACAGCCTTTCCTCCATGCTCTGGAAGACTTGCTTTGTTGGTGTAGATCTACAAAGGATCAGATGTCTCACTGTTGAAAAGGTGGGAGAGCACACTTTCCTAAACCTTAAATTATCCCTCCACAACTTTACATAGCATAATGTTGGGAAAATGAGCCTTGCACCATGTTGAAAGTGTAACTTCAGGGGTATTATATGTTGGGTACATGTTATGCATATCTTTGAGTGTGGCTTAAGCAAATTTGTCTCTGAAGGATTTTCCATATACTTTTAAAATGGAGACATAGACATGGAAGTCTAAAACCCTTCTTTGTCATCATGGTAAACTTATTTTGACCCTATGAATGAATGGCTTGCCCCATTTAATCTGTCTCCTACTAGGGGTTGTAAAGCTTCTCCTTCCAGTGATGTCCATGTGCATCTAGGCTACATGGCTTGTCCAGTGGACTGAGTGCTTGCTACGCCTAAAAATGTCTTATCTGGACACTGAATAGAACCAGGATGCATCTATTCATCCGGCAGGGAACAACTTTTCTGGTCATTTAGGGACCGTCAATAATACTTGTTTGTCAAAGTTTGTACCATGTGATTTTATGAATATCATCCCATGAGTCTCTTGCCATAACCCTGTATGTCAAGTGGCAACTTTTTCATTAGTTTAAAAAGTAAAGCGAACGATGTCCCAGACAGTCCCTTGACTTGTCCTGGAGCCACAGTTAGTAGGTGGTGGAGTAGATGTTAGAAATGGGCCTTTCTGGATCCCTGCTGCATCTACTTCTGTAGGACACTTATCATCTAAAGCAGGTAGGCCTCCTGTACCGACTGTGCACAGTAACTGAAAAACACGGTCATCTACATTTGTCCTTAGAGGATGCGATATTCAAAACATCATCCCTGATAAGAATCCTGCCTCAAAATTGCTAATCAAATCTGGCCTGATAGGATGTCAGCTCTTCCTTTCATTCTAATTACAAAACTAAGCTGTAATTAATACATAAAAGATGATGATTACGCTGAATTAGACAACACATGAAAGGAATCAGAGTTTTAGACTGTGCTCCAATGCTTGCTGTACCTTTAAGAAGTACAGTCCTCTAATAAGGCATTATTGTGTTAATAGACTATCTAGATGCCATTCATGATCCTTGTGTTGATTGTTTATACTCAATATCTGTCTCTCATTCTCTAATGAAGTAGATTCCTATTCATCTTCCAACATCCCTTCCTTCTTCCGCCATTGTGTCTTTATTACTTTCTTCCACAGGGGAGCAGAAGACTTTAAATCAAAACAAGAGACAGAATAATAGAAGGCCTCACATCTGGCTTCCTAACTCAGCAACTAAATCTCTTATAGGACCTCAAAAAAGAAGCCATCAAAGAGGCATAAAGTAAACAATAAACGTGAAAAAAACAATAGGATATTCGAAATGGAGAAGAATATCTCAGTCAGCAGACACTGACAGTTTCATGACAGCTGCCCTGGGAAAAATACATCAGAAAATAAGTTCTCTTATAGGTCTCCCTAAATGGAGAAGTGGACATCATGATACTTTAAAAACGACCCCCCTGCTTTATCGGCATTGAAGGCTGAGGACAATGTTTTTTTATCTATGGGCCTAGGGAACTGGTGTGGATTGTCTAGAACAGCAATACAAGGATACAAATCTTTGACAGATTTCACTTAAAATTCCAAAGAGGTTGATTGCCCTATCCAACATGCAATTTGTATTACCCAGATAGAAGGCTGAGAGGCTCAAGACGCTGGCTTACTAATTCAGGAAAATCCAACTCACACGTGGCTAGCTGATGCTGTAATCGGGTTAGCTTCAAGAGAGATTGTCAAATTTGCATCCAATTCAATCTTACTACCTGGTTGATGCTTCTATCCAGGAACAAAATTAAAGGTTACTTGGAAGACAAAAACTATTTTCCCCTAGATTTATGTTTATCCCACCCCATTGCAAGAAATAGTTCAGGGATGAACTCGCGTGTCTCTTATTCTGTAGTGCTTCCTTTTAGAGGCAAGGTTGCTAAGTTACTTACCTCACTTCTCCCACAGCCTTGGGCAAAGCCCATGGGTAGAAAACAGATATTTACTGAATAGCATATCTGATATCCATTGAAGGCTTATTGAACGCAAATAGAAAGCGAGTCTCCAAAAAGTATCTCTAAACCCATTTTGACAAAGACAGTCAAAGCAATAATGACTAAAAAGAGTGAACATCTTCTCCTCACTCGATCACTGCTTAGTGTTTCTTCTTGTCTTAATTGGGTTCACAATAACTGCCTATGCCTAGTACAGTTCTTCCTTCCATTCCACAGAGGGTTAACATAGAAGTTACCTCAATAGCCCATGATTGGATGGCTGAAAACTAGGATCTAAGAGAGTGTTTCTTGGATAAGAAACAGCAAAGTGGAAAAGTCTATACATAGTCTTTCCCCTACTTCTGTAGTCCTTCAGATAGTTTCCATAGCCAACACGATTAATGGTGCAGAAATCAGCTATCAAGGCAAGGAGGCAGGCTGTGGGTAGATAAGGCGGCAAAAATGGGCAGAACATGACATGCCTCGCTGGAAGGACTGATGGAGAGGATTGGGATTACTTCCGAGAAATGTGCTGATTCTTATCCGGTGCTGGCTATGCCCTGACCTTTTCTAAGGAAACACATCTAGGAAAATGTAACAGACTCTCGGTTCTCCCTTTCAGACACAGGATGCCACAGAGGAGCGCAGAGAAGGCGTAGCTCAAAGCCAGTAACCGTATGTCACTGTATGGCCACCCCCAAATGATGCGCTGTGGTTACTGTCACCATCAGGACTGCAAGTTGCAGAGGAGAGGGACATGGAGGGCTGTGAGCAGCTGCATTTTCACAGATGTTCCTCTCTTGCAGGAAAGTATACTTCAAAAAAAATGTGTGCTGATTACATTTAAAGGGGGATACACAGTGAATGGATAATGCAAAACAAGTTTAAAAAGAAACATTCATTATTCACACACACACACACACAGATGCACACATATCATCGATGTGCATATAATACCCTTCCATTGGTCCATAGAAACATGGAAGGAGACTGCACTATGTCACAAGTGGGCCCCTGGGGACACGATTCCATGTTAACTTGCCACATGGCTCTGAGAGAGTGAGTTTTCCTATTAGCCAGTTTCCTTCTGGTCTCACAGTGTCCCACCTGCCCTCTGGAGGTAATCAGTATATGTTTCACAAGTGAATAAAGAAATTGAGTGACAAATATGATGCCTCATTAAGAACTCATCTGAACTAGAGAATGTTTGCTTCTTTCAAAATATTCAAAACAAATACATATGTGTCAATATATATAGTTTAAAATGAACTAAGTTTTCTAAACTAAATTTTATGCACATTGAATGATTAAAAAAAAATGAGGGTTGGAAAGAGAGAGCTCTGATCCACAAACTTGGGAACATAAAGTTAAACAAAATGGATTAATTTTTTGTTTGAGAAGTTCATGCATGCATATAATGTATTTTCATGAAATCCACACCCCATTTCCCCTTTAATTCCTCCTCCATTCCCCCTACCACTTTTTCCTCCTAACTTGCACTCTTGTATTGGAAACCACTGAGTTCACTTACTGCTGCCTGTATGTGCATGGATATAGGACCACTACTGGTGCATGGGTGACCTCTCAGGGCCTGCATGCCTGAAGAAAGCCATCCCTTCCTCAACAGCCATAAGTTGCCAATAGTTCTTCAGCTACGAGTGACTTCTATCTGTGCTTGATATGGCGGACTTGATCTTGTTCAAGTCTTGTGTATGCAGTCATGGCTGCTATGAATTCACATATGCAATGACATCATGTCCCACAATGTTGTTCTGAGGTAGACACCTACTCCTTCATTGGCTCTTACAGTCTTCCTACCTCCTCTTCCGTGATGATCTCTGAGTCTCCGGGAGGGTATATAATACAAACGTCTCACTTAGAGTTGAGCACTCCACAGACTTTTAGTCTCAGTACTCTAATCAGTTGTGGGTCTCCATATTAAACTCCATCTACTCAAAAAGAAACTCCTTTGATTAAGGTTAAGCGATCACTAACTGTGAATATCAAGATAAGAAATTGGGGTAATTTGTGTTAGATTCTCCCTTGGGTCCTTAGGACCAACCCAAGGGTTAGTTTGATTTCTGAAGCAAGATTCTAAGTTTTTAAGATATTGACATGCACTGTGTATTTTCTTTTTACAAAGGTGTTATCAAATGTTTTTTGGCCTAAGGAATTGTTTTCAGGTCATAACAATATCCGCAAAACCTTTCGTGCAGATAACCAGTAGTGTATGCTGCATTGCACGGTAGTTATCTTTCATACATATATGTTAGTTATCTTTCATACATACATGTTAGTTACCTTTCATACATGCATGTTAGTTTTTTCATACATACATGCTAGTTATCTTTCATTCATACACATTAGTTATCTTTCACACATACATGTTAGTTATCTTTCACACATACATGTTAGTTATCTTTCACACATACATGTTAGTTATCTTTCACACATACATGTTAGTTATCTTTCACACATACATGTTAGTTATCTTTCATACATATATGTTAGTTATCTTTCACACATACATGTTAGTTACCTTTCACACATACATGTTAGTTATCTTTCAGACATACATACATGTTAGTTATCTTTCAGACATACATACATGTTAGTTATCTTTCATACATACTGTAGATCATGACACTCAGTTGATAAGATGTAAAATAAACAATAGCTATATGTGCGTTTTCAAGTCCAGTCATTAAAAGAAAATAAGAACGAGCAGAGCTAATTTTTTTCTTTTACCTCCATTGTTCTTGAGAGTGTGTGTGATTGCACTGTGTATGTCTGTGGGCACATGCATGTGGGATGTGTGTGAGAATGTGTGCACATGCAGAAGCTTGAGGTTGATGTGCCTAACCATTCTCAATCACTCTTGCACCTTGTTTAGTGAGGCAGGGTCCCTCAGTCAAATGCAGAGCTCACAGCTATGGCTTGCTTCCCTAGCTAACTATGGAGATCCCTGATCTCTGTCTTTCCAGCCTGGAAGTACAGGTGGGTCACTCTGCCCACTTGGCATTTACATGGGTTCTGGGGCTGGAATTCTGGTCCTCACTCTTGCATGGTAAACACTTAACCACAAACCCATCTCTCTAGCCTCAATTTAACAGCAAATTATAACAGTAATTCACAGTATGTGCTGACAAAGCTCAGCAGACTCAATGTGTTTTCTTTAAAAGAAAGTACACCTAGAAATTAAGGGAAGAAAAATAAATTAGGTCAGACTTTACCTATATATAGCCTGGAATTAATTTTCCTGAGTAAAATCTAATACCTAGTTGATTTTCCACATACATACATATATATTGAACATGTAATGCTATTTTTTATTATTATTCCCCTGCCTGACCCCTTTTATCTACTTAAGAAAGACACTCTTAGTCTGTTTCATTGTTTCTGGTTCTTGCACTTGCACAAATATTTTTTAATATAAATATATCTTCCCATTAAACTGAACAACACAAAGATAAGATTTTGCCCATTGTAGCTTTATCTTTTTCTCTGGCATCTAGGACACTTCTTAAAGTGTAGGATATTAAAGATCTTAATAAAAAATGAGCACATTAATGAATGATGAATGGATGAATGAATGAATGAATAAATGACGAGATAAACTAGAACAGCTGAATAAACACTGAGATGTAACTCACCTGAGTGCACAGCAGACCAACATGTGCAAAGTGTCTATTTAATGTTGCGATTCATGTCTAAATTTGTATAAGAATTATTGGTATAGCATTTACATTGTAGCAGGCATGAATAATCCTTAAATGACATAAAATTTACAGACCAATATACAGAAATTACATCTAAACATTGTTTTCTTTTTTTAATAAGAGACTTGAATATCCTTAAATGTTGATATATATGGAGGTTCTTTAACAAATCCCCTGTAGACACTGAGGGATGACACACACACACACACACATGTACATGTATATATAAAATATAAATTATATATAGCTCCTCAAATGTGTATATATACATGTATATTTGTGCACATGAGTATATATGCATATATATACATACATGTATATGCATATATGTATATGCACATAGGTATATGTGAATATGTTTATGTGCATATATATGTATATATGTGATGAAAATATATTTGTGTATGTCTAGTATACATAGTAAATGTATATGTGCACATAATTATATGTGTACATGTACATATATATGAATATGCATATATGCATATATATATATATGTACACACATATGTATATATATTCACTTAGAAAGAAAAAGTAGAAGTAAAAGCTCATGATTCTTTGAGATTTGGCCTGTTTACATCCTTGGAGGATGTGAGGTTCTCATCCTATTTAGGTGGCCCTTACCTCGTGGTGAGCACAATGTCTTTTCAGTTGGTACCTATTCTTCCTGCCAGGGTGAGACTTGAGGTGAACTCTTTCCTTGATCTTGACCACTGTGTTTAAATTAACTCCGCCAGCCTGACTATCAGAAGTTTAAAATTGCTTCCTGTGTGAAATGTAATTGCTTCTATTCTCCCTTGATTGACCTCCTCCTCCCTCGGTTCTCAGCTTAAATGGCTTTTTGAACCTGCCTGACCCCTCCCATCTACTTAAGGAGGAGCCTCTTAGTGTTTCACTGTTTCTGGTTCTTGAACTTGCACACACATACACACACACACACACACACACACACACACACACATACACACATACACACACTAAACTGAACATCACAAAATCACAAAGACAGGATTTTGCCCATTGTGCTTTTATCTTTTTCTCTGGCACCTAGAACACTTCCCGAAATGTATGATATTAAAATCCTATTAAAAACGAGCACATGAATGAGTGAATGAGTAAATGAATGGAGGAAATAGAGCAGCTGACTAAACTCTGAGGTATAACTCATCTAAGTGCACAGCAGGTCAAAGTGTGGAACGTGTCTGTTTGCTGCTTATCAGTGTTGCAGTTGATGTCTAAACAGCTTTACAATTCTCCTTCAATTTATTTTTGATATGCATGTGTGTATTGTGGCTCATACATACAAACATGGGTTCACATGTGTATGGGTGATGTGTGTGCAGAAGCCTGAGTTGACAGCAGGATCTCCTTTGCCTGCTCTCCACTGTCTGTATTCAGGCAGGGTCTTTGTGCACAGAGCTGTCTGCTCCAGCTCAGCTGGCCAGCCAGCTTGCTCTAGCAATTTTTCTTCTTTACCTCCTGCTCTGTCCTGGGGTGCTATGGTTCTGTGAAACAGCCAGACATCATTCAGAGTTGAATCTTGAGGGCGTATTGCAAGTTGAATCATGTTGAAGTGGGTGGGACAGAGCAGCAATAAAACTTGTCATTGGTCCTGAAATGCTTGCATACCATCATAGGGATCATGAAGGCCCCAGCAGAGACGCACAGGAAAGTAACATCACCTCAAATGAGTGTCTGACCTCAAAGTTATTTTTCAGAACTTATAGGATCAACAAGGCACCTGGTATACCGAAAGAGCCCTGGTACTCAACTACATCGGCTTCTCACTGCATGGATAACATAGGGCCAGCCTGGTCTGTCCCACAATAACACGGTTTCACCGTCATTGTTGCAATGAAGTTATCAATTTCCCATAAGACTTCTTTGGAAAACTCTATTTACGGAGAAGGATTAATAATCAAATGACATAATGGAGACTCATCCCGACCAGGTACAATTGCCCCACTATGCACCCCTTTCTTGCACCATAATGAGATCATGTGCGAAAGCCTAAATTATGTAAATGAAAAGGCTCCACTAATACTGATGAAATATTCCTGGAGTGTTACACTTGACAACCTCAAAGTACATTTCACACTGCTAATGACTTCATCACTAACACAACTGCCATGAGTCAAGCAGTTGCCATGGCAACACCCGAGTACAGCTGTTTACCCATATAAAGTATTGCACCTACTTAGTTACATATACAGACAGATCACTAGATTCCTAGGTACTGAAATTGAAATAATTCAATTTTCAATGTCTCTCTTTATGAAGTGATTCTGCCAGCTATAGGGATTAGCATATCAATGTGACTTTGACAGGGGTTGCTGCAAAAGACATATTTTGCAGGCACTTCATGTCAATTAGAGCTCTAACTGTTTCATGGAATAATCATTCCTGCCAGATTAAGGTCGGGCTGCAAGGTAATTTAATTGGTGCCATTATATGAAGGAAAAAATGCTCTAATAGACTGCGTGCACTGTCTCTGCCAGGAAAGGGAGGGCTGCAGAGAGAAAATGACTGAAAAGCATTACCTTCTTAGCCATTTAGAAGGATTTAAAAACATCACATAGGCCAAGATGAGAGCCTCTGAGATGTTATTTCCTGAATTATTGAGGAGGAGAGATCCAGAGGAGAGAAGGGGATTTGGGCCAGTCTGTGGTTTTTCCCCAAAAGGGTTCTGTTTTTGTTTTCCTTTCAAGAATCAAGAACAGTGCAGTGACAGTTCAATCAATCTGTCACCGTAGCTACTACAGAAGCTTGAGAAGGTAGAGCCATATTGGCAGAAGGAGCATCTGTTCTTGGACAGGGCAGTAGGAAGTGCATAAAGACAGTTTAGAAGGTCCCCAGGCCAGAGGGGTTTAACCACTTCTTTCTCTCCATGGAGAATCAGGCATCTCGTTCCTTTACTGCCCTTTGCTGTAATAACTTCTCACACATTACCCCATTGCCTATGGAGCCTCTCACATGATCTCTTCTTGCTGCTACTAGCAAGTTAGGAGAAGACGGCTTAACAAGAGCATCTGATGTTCCCAAGTTCATTGGAGACGAGGCAGAGGAAATACGCGCAGAGGGAAGGCTAATGGCCCAGAAGGAATGCCGTGTCACGGACAAGGCCATTAGCTCAACGGTGTTCACCTGCCCGTCCCACAGCTGTGCAATTACTTATGGGAGAAATAAAAATGGCGGTGTCATCTTCGTTTCTGTTTTTATGGTAACTTCTCATCTACAATAGCATCTCAACTCAGTGTTCTGGCTCTGTTGGGATCTTGCACATGCTAAAACACAAGAAAGATTAATTTGGCAGTTAGTCCCACCAGACTTCAGAGGATTGGTAATTGGTTTGTCCTCACCTTTGCTGCTTGAGATAAAAAAAAAAAATGGTCTCTCTTTGGGTCTGCTTAACACACAAATGCCAATATAGGGCCTGTGTGGTAAATATTCTATTTTTTATTAAACTTACTTTCTGTTCATGTACATAGGTGTGACTTATGTGCTATGGCATGCATGTGGACATTGAAGAACAACTTGAGGCAGTTGCTTCTCTCTTTCTAGCGTGTTGGTCTTGGAGATGAAACTTAAGCCATCAGCCTAGGCTATAAGTTTCACTGACCATATATATCACTGGGCCAGTATTCTCCTCTCTAACATTCATCTCTTATATTAGCATAATTAGTCATATAAAACAATGGGTTTCATTGTGATATCTTTGCACATGCATGTAGCGTACTGTGATCATCTTAACGTCACTGCCCTCCCTTGTATTTGCTCCTGCTCTCCTTTCACTTTCTAACAGTAACACTTGTGTGCGTGTCAGCCTTGGGTGTCATCCGATAAGCAGCTCTCCTCCTTTTTTTCTGAGGCAGGGTCTGTCACTTGGAGTGGAGAGTCACACGTTTGGGTGGGTCATGCCATTATGCCCAGCCTTTTACAGGGGCCGAGATCATAGTCACCTCTTCATGCTTAACTGCAAGCAGTCTAGAGACTGAGCTAGGACCCGAGTCCCATCGTACCCCACCTCCTTCTCTCTTTTAACATTCACCAATGGTATTAGAAAATGTTTTAAAAATATCCAAGGAGAAAGTGAATCTTGGAGGAGGTAGCTCATGCAAAGAAATTACTGCTTGCTGAAGACTGTCCCTTTAGTACCCAGTTCTCCAAATTTGTGAAGCAGTGTGAATTTGTGAAGTGGCAGTGCTGTCCCATAGAAATATAATGTAATTTGCATACAAAGCTCAAAATTTTCAAGAAGACACATTAACAAAGTGAAACGTATAGATTAAATTAATAACATTTCATCTTGTTTAATAGTCACCTTAATAAATAATAATGATTTATTGATTTAAAATATTTTAATTGGATTAATATTTTATTTAACCTAATATACCACAAATGGCATGCTATCATTGCAACAAGTGTCAATAGGACCATTAGTAGTGTGATATTTTGCATTCGTTTGTCAGGTCTTGGAAGCCTATCATGTCTTTTACTTTGGTACCTCACTTGGAACTGGCCACCCTTCAAGCACTTCATAGCCACATACAACTGTTGGACCGTACGGGTTGGCAATCTCATTGCCAGTCAGCAGCTGACAGGGACCAGAGTCTGCATCCCCTAAGGTTTCATCTGAGATTCTGTTCCCTGTACAAGGTGAAAGCAGAGGATTTTCTCAGCATCGCCCCCGGTTTTGCTGTTTCTTGCAGTGTACCTCAGCTAGCCTCTGCGGCGAGTGGACGCCAGCTGATGCTTCTGACAACCTGATCACACAAAGCCTCTGAGAAATCTCACGAGAAATTCAGTTTGACTTTCTCCTAACAGTGTGGGCTTAAAACAGGGCAAAGTAAACCTGCTTGGAGTTGGTGGGGGGAGGGGCAACCAGCCACAGATGAGTTCCTGGAGGCTGCCGCTTGTCAAAATTATATATCATGAACTCATTGGTTCTTTCCATTTTGTCAGCTAGGGAGGCAATACCTGGGCTTCTGTGTTTCTGTGTCTTGGTGTAAGTAGCTCATATGGCTCCCTGGTGGTCTCCTCAGCTGCTCCAGGTCTTACCTCTGACTTTGACAGTAATGATTTAATCTGAATAATGTTACAAGGAGACAAAAATTCTAGCCGTGAACAAAATATTTCTGAATGTGAGGTGGCTACTCATACACTGCCTATCTAGAGAGGAGAAGGAAAAACACAGAGAAATAAGGCAACTGGCTCAGAGCCATTACCAAAGACAGAACGGGAGTTTGCACTGGTTCGTGATCCCTGAGAACTCAGGGTGGTGGAAGAGAGCATTGAGTTCCCGAGGTGAAGAATGGCCAGGGTAAGCCAGGTTAATGTAGCTTCTATATGAGTGGAAAATACAATATTTTATCCACAGTGTCTGGTGCCAAAGTAGTAGAGAACTTGAGGGAGGAGAATAACTGAGAAAAACAAGAGATCAGGCCACCCAACAGCTCAATAGAGTAAGTCATTCCCAGGTGATAAGAAGGAAGCCCAGGTGAGAAAGCAGAGGACCACAGAGCCAGGAAAAGTGAGAGTTTGTGACTAGGGAACAAAACAAGGCAGAATGAGACTGGATGTCTGCCCCTGCCCCATGGACACCCTGCAACATCAGCCTTCTTCCCTTAATCCCAGTCAAACCTTGAGAGTTGAGCTACAGACTGGGACCACTTCCTTTCCTGTCACTGGAACTCTCCTGGGCTAACAAGACCCTAACAAGGGGTGATAACCTTCTGCTCATCACATGGCTTCTGGCATCCGGCCATTGGTTTCTCAGGGATGACAAAGTGACGATCAATATGTTGTTCATGCAAACTGTAATTTCTCTTAACATATTTGCCATATGCTCCCCCTTTCTAGTTTGAGTTAACAGGTAATTCTCCCCCTTACCCCAATAAACTATTTTTTGAACAGGTTATACCTCACTATCACAGTTTGGACATGGGTAAGCTGAACTGGAGAAACACTGGTTTCCAGAGGCTACTCAGTGGGGGAAAGGGTTTTTTGTTTTTTTGTTTGTTTGTTTGTTTTTGTTTTTTGTCTCTGTGGTGTTGGTTGGCTTATTTTAAGTGAGACAGTGTTCAAATGACTGCCCATAGGAGAAGGGACTTTTAATGAACAAGCCCGGTCCATTTTCCACTGAGTAATGAGTACACCCAGGTAGCTGCTGGGAACAGTAATGCATTTTGTTGTCACTCTGCTTTCATACTGGGGCTTGGTGGCCCATTTAAGATATGAACATAAATCTGTCACCTGGCTTCACAAGTTCTCATTCGGAAAGCCAAAGTCTTAGAGTGTGTTCAAGATTCCCACCGCCCCTCCATAATTTCTACATCTGTGAACATTGTCACATTGTAGACCATAACACACAGACACAAATATGAAAGGGGGGATTATGAATGCATTAGGATCATGAATGACAAATTAGAGGAAATTCCTTCAGTACCTCAGATCTTCTGAGGGAACTGTATAGGTGTTGTGAGGTGAATAAAAAAGTAGTCAGAACCTAGAACCTCCCTTAGTCTTCTATAAAATGAGAGTTTGTTTATTCTCAGGACAAATCCTAGACTCCTAGGGACTGAAGCATATTGCCTTAATAAAGGAGAGGGGGATAGTACAGTTGGAACTTTAGACGTGTAGCCACCATACGAGCTAGCATGGATGGGGAGGTTTCAGTAGGCAGCAACCACATTTAATCACTGATACTAAATCCAAGTACCTCTGAGCACTTGCGTAACTTCACGTGGAACAAAGCTGAAGATTTTGAGCCAGGATGAAGAGGAGTCATTTAACTATGTGCTGCTATGGCAAGAAAGGTGCATGGAAGTTCCCAAGTGAAAACAGGTACATTTTCTAGAAAATTTTGGCAATGAAATAAGTCTTTGAAGAGCCCTTGACCAACTATCGGATTCATGGAAATCTACGTTCAGACTGTCAGCTAGTTCCTTGGTGTAACCAGGAAATCACTAAGGCAGAAGGTGCCAATGTGTAGAGCTAGTGAACACTGTGGGTTAGTGGAAGAAGTTTTAAAAATATCATTGTCCAGGTTCCAAGTCAGACCAACTATATGGGAGCTAGTCTTAGACAGTGACAGTTTTCAAGGCTCCTAAAGCTCTAATGGGAAACCAAAGTTGATAACTTCTATTCTAAGGCATGTGGTAGCCCATGTGCCTTCCACAAAGAAACCTTGAAAACACAGGCCCTGGGAAATGTCATCTATAAGGCTCTGGCCCGAGTTTCCAATTGTCAATGGGAGGCTCTATCTATCCTACAGAGCAGAAGACTGGCTGGCACACCACCCCTGACTGAAAAGCAGCATTCAGCTCTGCTACCAGCTTTTCTCCTAATGAGCTAAGAGGGAGAAGCACACCAGTACTTCTTTTCTTCTTGCCTTCCAATCTCCCAGCAATACCTCCTATTGGCCAAGCGTAGCCCAACCCAGGTGTCATGGTAACCTGGGAAATACTCTCTCAAGAGTCAGCCTTACTAAGATACAGTTCAAGGAAGCAAGAGGAGAATAACAGGTCCTAGAGAAAATGAAGACATCTGCACTGTACTCTAGCACATACATAAGTGCTAAGAGTGCCAGCATATAAGGGCTAGCATTTAAGTGCATAAGACAGCATAATGCCAGTATAATGCCAGGCTGTGACCTTCCTTCACTATGCTATGGTTTGAGGGCGCATGTGTTATAAGTATGCTATACTAAGAGGTGGGGACAGTTGGAGGCCCTTGGGACTTTGGAGGCATTTTCTCATGAGTTCTTGAATGCAAGTTTATTTTATGAAGTCTGACTTGGTCTCTGAGTTGCTCTCTGTTTTCCTATTTGGTGAGGTGATCTTCTCTTCCCGTGTCCATTACGTCATCATCAGAGCTGATCTGATGGTAACACCATACCATGCACCTCTAGAACTATGAGTTAAGTAAACCTATTTCTTGATGAATTTATCAGTTTTTGGTATCCCACTATAGCAGCAGGAAATATGCTAATACATTGTCCAATGGCAATATAATGCAAACTCTGATATATGAACATATTTGATATTTTAAATTTTCTCATAAGAACATTTTCTCAAATGTTTTTCATAAAACATTTGGAAAAATGTAATAAGATGTTTATTTTATCCACCATATCAAAAATATTATTATTTCAGTATGCCATCAATATTTTTTGAAGTTTAATAAAATATCTAATTTCTGTGTATTTAAATTTTCATGTATATTTTATGCTTCTAGCACTTATCAGCTTAGATGTGTAAAATACTTGACAGTCATGGGCCTAGTGTCTCTGGGGTAGACAGTGCAGCTTTAAGAGCTACAAGTGGCTTCTAGGGCTTCAGGAGATTGCAAGATTCTTCATATCAGACAAGGATTTAACTGGGAGCACACCTCTGCAAATGGGACCTCACAAAATGAAAGTGCCCCCAAGTTTTTACTGAATTTATAATGGAAAGAGGAATAGAAAAATAAAACTGAAATCAGTTAGGTTCGAATTATGTAAATCTGAGTAAGACAGTCCTATATTCAACAGATTTAATAGTACTTGAAACTACTGCACACATATGAAGTAGCCTAAATTAGGAAGACATATTAATGTTTTGTGTGTTTTTTGTATGGTGTTAGATGATGACATATTAATACTTAATAGTTTCTAGCGTTATTATTGAGAATGAGAACAGAAGTGTTCAGAAAATTCCCATCTGTGACCTTCTCAGAATTAGATGGGAACTTTCCTTAGAGCAGGTAGACTTTGTGACTAAGGGTTTGGTGTCTATACAAGTTTCACTAGGCCATCTAGTTCACCGGTCAGATATGTAGAGTGTGGGTAGTTAGGATTTCTGTCGCTGTGAAGAATACTGTAACCACAACACCTTTGCAAAGAAAATAAATGTAACTGTGGCTAGCTTATAGGTTTAGTCCATTATTGTCAGAGCAGGAAGCTTGGAAATTAGCAGGCAGACATGGTTCTGGAGTTGGAGCTGAGAATTCTGCAGTTGGACCAGCAGGCAGTAGGAAGAGAGTACCTCTGGCCTGGCCTAAGCTTCTGAAACCTCAAAGCCATTCCCCAGTGACGCACTTTTCCTAACATAGCCACATATCCTAATCCCTGTCAAACAGGACCTCTTCCTAGTGACCAAACATCCAAATATATATATGTGTGTGTGTGTGTGTGTGTGTGTGTGTGTGTGTGTGTGTATACATATATATTCTATAATTATTATGCATCATGCATGTATCATTTATTATTTATATATGAATGTTATCTCTATATCTACTTATGTATCTATCCATCTAAAATGAATTTTAGCCCTTTAAACCACCCCTTCCTCAATACCATCCATCAACAAATCAGGCACCTACATTCATGTCTTTGTTGTACGTGATTCACTGAGTTTAATTAGAAGATAATTGTGTCAGCATGGGTGGCAAGTTGTTTGTGGATCGTGGACAACTTATTAGCAGTCGTATCTGAGGAAAACAACACTTCCCATCCTAACAATCATTTAACTGCCACATGTCCCAAAAGAAGCTATGGATCCCCATTATCCACTCTCCCACCCATGACAAAGAATTGACAGGCCAGTTGTGTGAAAGCCTTGTGTATGTGACCACAACAGTAGGGAGCTCATAAGTGCGATGGCTATCTCAGGTATAGCAGATATTTTTTTTTGTAGCAGACCTCCTCATCCTCTGGTATTATATTCTTTCCAGCCCCTCTTCCATAATGCTCTCTGAGCCCAAGTTTTCTCTCTATCGTGTAGTTTTCACTGAACCAGAAGGTGCTACAGTGGAATAAACCATCAAATGTGTTACCGCATGGTGAATACTGGGAATGTTAACCTGCTTGGGAATAAATGTTCTGTGTTGTAAAAGTGGCATGAGCAGAGGTAACTGCTTTCTGATTATATCTGAGGTTCATTGGCCAAGAACAAATTCATGTCTAGCTCTGTAAATCTGGTCAAAGGCCTCTGGCTGAGGAGGCTCTCAGTTTAAGCAAGGGTTTTGCTAAAATGAATGTTCTCAAACGTTCTTCTACATACTAATGCTTAGATCCACATATCAGCGTCGTACCGAGCCTTCATCAGAGATGCTTCTCACTGTGGCGGGAAAAGGTTAATGCCAAAGCAGCTAACAAACCAGAGGACTGGAAATCAGTGAAAATGGAGGGCTCAGCACTGAACAGGACATCTCCACAAGTCCTTTAAAACATTCCTGGTGTTTAAAAACTTATTGTCACACAAATAAACAAAAGGCAAATCAAGGATAGAAAGATGGAAGGAAGAAGAAAAGGGAAAGACAGAGAAAGAAGGAGAGAAGGGAGAGAATTAACATAAAAAAGGAAGATAAATGTAAAACTAATTTGGGGGTAGTCCACCCATGATGATTGGGGACACGCCTTGTATTTTGGAGTCACATCGCCATAATTTATTTAGTCTATTTCACCACCCAGGTAATGAGATGTGCTATGGACATAGAACTGATATCAAGCCCCACATATGCCAGCAATCCAATCAGATGTCTTTGCCTGCAGGGAAATGTGGACATACCTTTGTGGGAGAGAAGAAAGGCATTCAACTGATCTGTTAGAGTTCGTCCAGTGTTGGTGTGATACTCTGAGAGCTGAGTCCAGAATAGACTAGAGCTTTACTCTAGCTTGGAATAACTTCAGTTGGAGAAAACAACTCAAAGACCTAGGTAGCAGCCGACCATCTCCTGAACACCACCTGACCTCTCACAGAAGCTCCCCAGCCACTTCACCTTCCTGTGCTCACAGTGGATTGCCCACATGTTAGCCCCAGCCATGACTGACCAGTTTACTGTCGTTTTCTCCTGAAGTTGTTACTTCTTCTGGAGCCAGGCATAAGGAGCAATGGCTCAGCAGGTCATTCAGTCTGCATTAGGCCAGCAGTGCCAACCCCTAGACACAGAAGTCCTCCCTGACACAAGGGAATGGAGCTATAAACACCGTTAACATTGAGCCTTTCAGGAACAGATTCAGGGAAAAGGAAGATTTAAGACAAGTTAGGCACTAGCTGCATGGGGGAGAAGTAGCCATTAAGCAAAGGCCACATTAGGGAGAAGAGGCAACCCAGAGCTAAGTGCTTGTAGCTCTGATGAGCCTGTGACCTCTGATCTATCTGCCTCTTGGTTTCTTTGTGCTCTGATATGGGTCAGTATTGTTTGACTTAGAAGTCAAACATTAGCATACAATTTTCACCTTAGGTAAGGTGGTCCTGAACTTGTCACGGGCAGGATTGCTTCATCTTCCTTAGCACCAAACGGACTTGTATCTGCTATTAAAGTTATAGGCATGTTTGTTTTCCAGAAATAGTGTTAAATTCCCCACCCCAGCATCTAAGAGAGGAGAGAGAATAGTGACACCCATTCTCTTGTTTCAACTAACAGAGTCACATAATTAAATTTTGATCGGAAAGGGCTTGAAAAAACAAACAAAAAAAGGCCTAAATTTATCCTATATCTCTTTTCATTTCTTTTCTCCCAGTGATTTGAATGGTCTCTGAGAGCATGAATGATCTTCCCTATATCACCGTAACTTGCAGACCAATGGTAAGCTCGTCTGGTATGTATGACAGGGATGGTTCGCCCCGAAACATTAATGTTTATGCATGTACATACGTATGCATGGGATGCATGTGTGTGCATACATGATACCAGCAGCATACCAATAAGGTGTCTGAGTGGAAGATGTAGCAAGTAAACTCCAAGAATAGCAGGGACACTGTGAAAGCCCCGAACAGTGATTTGGAATTTAAATAGCAAGTGTTGAGAAGTGATAGGCAAAATAAACCTGGAAGACTCTTTGTGATACAGATGGGATCTGATGCTCTCGGAGCAGGGAGGAGTGCTGTCAGTATTTTGACAGACATAGAATGACTGCTTAGACTGATGTTTGGGCAGAACGACAGCAATGCTAGCTGGTGGGTTTGCCACTGAGAGTGCGTGAACTGGGGGAAGTGGGATACGGGAAGACCGGGGATCTGTGTGAAAGACTGACAAGCCTTAGCAAGGATTCTTAGAGTAGAGGGGTGGGCAGAAGTGGTGTGGAAATAAAGGCACAGTGATACAGGATGCTGGCTTCCTGGCACGCTTGTGGCTGTCAAAGTGAGATGGGGAGAGTAGCCAATACCAGGTTTTCCTCTTGGGGATTATTGAACAACAGGAGGAGGCAGAGGCCAAATGTCCAGGCCATGCAGGGTAAAGCACTGCTCCCCTGCGTTTAACTTCTCCTTGCTATTTGTGGCAAAGCAGGCGAGCTGAGTATTCTGGGGAGGAAAACCGATGACAAACATCTCCCAGGAGGGTTGTGGCACAGAAGAGCTCAACTGGAAGCCACCATACATAAAGATAGGGCTTATGTTTCAAGATTGGAGATTGTCACCCAGGAAGGAATGTGGTGTCTGGGGTGGGGGTGCAAAAATACTGTAGGCCTTTGGAACTGGGGACCCTACTGTAGTAGTGGAAATGTTCCTTTCCTAATGTCGAGACTCTCCCAATCTACCCATGGCTCTTTAGAACATACGCCTCTGAACATGGAGAGATTGCTCATCTGTTTGACACTACTGGCTGCACTAAAGTCCCTTCTCCCCACTGTGTCTAACCTCCCTGGGGGGTGCAGTTTTAATTCTTGTTCAAAATGCCTGTCATTCAGAATGTGAGCACCCACAGGCAGTGAGCTGGTGTAGCCACAGTAGCAGTCATGCCTGCAGAGCTCCTTTTAAACCTTTCCTCTGCTCCCAAGAGCCCTGTGTTCCTGGGCATGTTTCCGTTCTTAGAGTCTGGTTCTGTTGCTTGGGTAGTAAACGTGCAGCACAAATACTGGGCTTGTCGCATCTGCAGGCAAAATTTGGTGTAGAAACTAGAGATGCTGTTAAATGTCCTTAATGCACAGGAGTGTCCTAGCTCAGCAAAATGTTAATGGAGCTTAGCAGAATTATCCTAAGCCTCTGGATTTCTTCCCATCTATAAAATGGGTACCTATTTGGGGGAACTTAAGGTAAGATGACATAAAACAAAAATTGGTTACATCCCAAACAGCGAGTGCACAATGGTAAATGTCACATAGCAATCTCACCATCTGCAAATCAAATTGAGCATCTCTGTCCCTTACAGGAATGCTAACATTGGCATATTACTTTGTAATCTCTGTCCCTTTTGCTCACTGCAGTGAACCTGGGAGGTGAGTAAGCCACAGTGTTAACTCTTGCCGAAGTCCAGTGCCTGGCAAGGTTCATAGTTGGAATCCCTGAGGCATGGCTGGAGGGTTTTCAACCCTGGTGATTTTGTCTGCCCTGGGGCTATTTGATATGTTTGGGGACTGGGATGAACTATATTGATTGTCAACCTGAGCGTATCTACAGTGTCCTAAGGGACAAGCTTTTGAGCAGGGCTTCGAGGGACTATCTAGATGGGGGTAATTGCAGTAGGGTATCTATGAACAGCATTATACCTGTGTCTCCTAGGCTGGGATCCTTGACAGAATAAAAAGAGAAAGTCATTGAACACCAGTATTTATCACGGTCTGCTTTCTAATGTGGGTGGACTGTGATAGGCCCCTTCAAATCCCTGCCACCATGACTTCCCAACATAATGGACCCTTGAACTATGAGTCAGAATAAATCCTTTCTCCATTAGATGTTTGTGTTCCGTGTGTTTTGTCAAGGCGACAGTAATAGTACTAATGGACAGGCGATAGGTAGGCACTGACAGCACCAGATAGGCAGAAAAAAGGGACACCACTGAGTATCATACAGTGTACAGGCAAGTCCACAAAGGGAAATTATCTGACCTCAAATGACACTGGTGTTAGAAGTGAGAAACTCTATGAGGACAAGGCATTTATATCATTTCCTCCAAGCTCAACAAAGAGCAGACGCCGGCAATGTTCTAAATTCAGCAGAGAACCTAGCCATGGCCCATGTGTATCCATGACTGCTCCCTGAAAATGTTCTGTGTCAATTACTATCTGTTTGCTAAACCACAGGATCACAATGACTATTAAAATTAAAGTTTGCTAAGGAATTCCCTGACCATATGTGTGACCTTATGGATTGGGGCTTCCTGGTTGGGGAGTCAGTATGTCATGGAGACAGAAGGTTGGACAAAACTAGATTGCATTTGTTGGACTGTTATGACCAATAAATGTTCATATAAACCAGCAGTTTTCAACCTATTGGTCGCGATCCCTTGGAAGCTATCGAATGACCTTTTAGATGTTACATATCAGGTATTCTGTGGATCTGGTATTCACATTACAATTCATAACTAGCAAAATTACACTAAGGAAGTAGCAATGGAAATAACTTTATGATTGTGAGTCACCATGATATAAAGATCTGTATTAAAGGGTCATAGGATTAGGGAGGTTGGTAACCACTGTATAAATATTAAATATGTATAGAAGGCTGAGAAGGAGGCTCTTTTTTTAGAAAGAAGAACATTAAGACATCAGAACTTCTCTATCTCTTTACATTACAGAAGGCTTATATAAATCAAATTTGTATTATTTATGTTTTCCTATTTACCTTCATAACTTCTTTATTAGGTAGGAACTAAGTCTTAGGGGGAAAAATCCTATGTGTTTTATAAATTCCGACCAGAGAGTTTTAAGATTTCAACATTCCAGAGTGGATGTGTCCATTTTAAAATGGATGGCATTTTACAATTGATGTTGGCCTTTTGTTCTTCTACGTTTTAACATATCTGAATTTAGGGTGTACTGTTAAATTCTTGGCTTCTTAGATCCATAAAGTACGGTCATTTGTCCAGGACTATACAACTTATAAATGGCAGAGCTGGAAGTCATAAGATGATATATATTATTTATTTCTAATCCAGCAAGGAAATTCAAGTGCAAGTGGGAGCTATCAGTCTTCTGGAAAAGTGAGCCAGGGAGTACTTTCTTCCTGAGATAACTGGATGGCTCTAGTGGGAGGCTAAGAAGAATGGTGCATTCGTGTTACTCTCTGCTTTTAGGGAAGCTTTAAATTTTTATTACGTTTTTTATTCATTATTTATTTGGGGAGCATGTGTTGAGGTCAGAGGACAAGTTGCAGGAGTCAGTTCTCTGCACCAGTTTGACTTGGGGGTCAAATTCAGGTCGTTAAGCTTGGGAGAAGTGATATTACCTGATGGTCTGTCTCATCAGCTGGTTTTAGGAAAATGTCAAACCAGTGAGAGAGAATGCTGAAAGGCACGGAAGTTTTGAGACTGCTGCTGTTGAAAGGAGAAACTGGGTGCAGGTCTACCCGACAACGCAGGCAATTAAAAGCAACGTTATATCATGGCCACAACAGCCACAGTACAGTGGGAAGGCATGTCTAGACATTAAGCTTTAGGATGGTAGTTTTCCCACACACCAGTCCGGTGTTTCAGCATAACGTAGAAAATGACAGACCAATAAAATGACATTGGTGATAATATCCAGATAGGACCAAGCTATGCTTTGGAATAGAATTCATTTTCAGTTTGTTCCAAATGGTATTCCAAACTATAACTCAATGTTAGCACAGTTATGGAAAGTCTAATGCATATCTGGTCAACATAGTGCTTTAAAAATGAATTGTGTAGGGGTTGGGGATTTAGCTCAGTGGTAGAGCGCTTGCCTAGGAAGCGCAAGGCCCTGGGTTCGGTCCCCAGCTCCGAAAAAAAAGAACCAAAAAAAAAAATGAATTGTGTAATACTTTGTGGGTTTTCTCTGTCAGTACCACCGATGTCTTGACCACACCATAGCTTGTCTTACTGCTGTTTCTTTGCATGGTTATTTTATTGTCCTTGCTCTCGATCTCTTTGTCTGCCTACCAAACTCAAAAAGCATTTCTTATAGTCAATGTCCTAGCAGCCTTGGCTTCTTTACATGGGCTTCAGATGCTTTCCTCTGTGAGACCTCTGCACTCTGTGCTTGGATCTATTATGAGAACTGTCTGGCTGTAAGGAACACCTGGAGTGTGTGTCCAGGATTTATGGGCATAGCAATTGATCTATGCTGTAGTATGTTAGCTGAAGGAAGAAACACAAGAAGAATGCCCACCCTGACATGTCTTCATATGGTCTAAAACTCTATAGGTGACCTGCCCCACCCGCCTGGTAGATTTGAATTCTAGTCATATACTGGTCTGAAAAGCCTTGCCTTTTGATAGCTACCATGATTATATGCTCAAACAATGACCTTACAAAGAGGCATTCTCTGACTTTGTTGCTAAAAGCAGCATACACCTTTCTTAGTCACTCTGATTCAACCTGTTTTAATTTTCTTCTTTAATACTCATCAACGGACTACATATTATGTTTAAAAATTTGTATCTAGCAGCTTCCCTGTTAGGTAAATTTAAAGAAGATACATTTTTGAAATCAGCAAATAGTAACTACCCAATTGGTTAAAAATGCAGTAAGCCAATAACTATGTTTAAATGTATTTATTCTTTGAGAATTTCATATACGTATATGGTATGTTTTGGTCATATCCATCTCTCAGCCCTGCCTTTCAGTCCTTCCAGAGCCTTATCCTTACATCTCCCTCCCACCTTATTTTCTTTTATTCTTTTTCTTTTTGAGTCCAATTAATGCTGTGCATGTGTGCCTGCATGTGGAACTATCTACTGGAGCATAGACAACCCACCAGGGGCCAGACTCCTGAAGAAAACTGACTTTACCTCCCACAACAGTGAGCAACTGCAATAGTTCCCCAGAGAAGGGCTTGTGGATCACCCCTACTCATGGAGTCTAGAGATTTATCGAAGGCTGTATGGATATTTCACGGCTGGCCCACGAAGGCCCAACCACCGACTGTCTTCATCTTCCTTCAAAGTCCGGCTCCAAAAGAATGAACCCATAGCACTCTGGTGGTCTTCTGGGGTTGTGACAAGAAGGCATTGGCTTTGGAAAAGGACAGAGAAGCTATATGTGTGCATGGCCACCATGACATATGCTTTTCATCTTCCAATATGTTTCCTGATTCTTCCCCTATAAGGAAAGAATTAAAGAACACCTCCATTCATGTACAAATGACAGTTGAAAGCTTATTGTACAGGAATACTCCTGTGTTTAAAAAAAAGTCTCATGACAGAGGAGTGACATTCAGAAATTATTTAGGAATTGATCTTTTTAAAGACATCTGAGAGTCCTCCTTTCGGGTGAGCAGAGTTTTGTAGTAGAACTTATAGGACAGAGTCCTGGGGATGGGTTCAGGTCATTCTTGTTAATTCTTAAAGTGTGACACCGACAAACTTTATATTTAGAACCCTCCTGGGAGCATGACACACACCCCCATGCCTCTCTTCTATCTGTCAAGTTTTCCACTGTTCCATTTTGCACACTTGAAGCATAATTGTGCACAGACCTGCACACCCCAATGAAATAAAAGGAGGCAAAGCGATAAAGACCCTCTGTGCTCCCCTTAGGGACTCTGGTTGTTTTGGTGGTCTTACCTGCTAAGTGCTGGATTTCTCATTGCAGGGTCCATGCCTGACCATCCAGCTTCACCTGCCATATAAAGCTTGACCCTTGGCCAGCCTGAACTATGGTGGTTCCCAACTGTCTTGCCATAATCATCCAAGCAGATGAAATGTCAGGATCCCAGTCCTGTTACCACTTGCTCGCTGCTCTCAAGCCTGGGCCATACCTACTCATAACTGCCTATTTGTGCTTCCAAATCTATCACACAGCATTCATTTAAACTTCAAATAATCGTGTTGACATCTTGAAAGAAAACAGGATAAAAGTAATCAAGAACATCACTTTTTCCTTCAGATAAGACAAAATCTTATATCACTTGGCTCCAATTGTTTATGGAACAATGACTTTACAATGGTCGCATGGATAGTGTGTTTTATCAAGATTCAGAGATTGATCTCTCATGCATTATATTCCATTATTATCAGTCCTCAGCATTTATATCTAAAAATAAGTGTGTGTGTGTGTGTGTGTGTGTGTGTGTGTGTGTGTGTGTGTGATGTATATGTGGGAACTCACATAGTATGTCCCACATTTGGAAGTCAGAGGACAAGTTTGTGGAATTGGTTCTCTCCTTGCACCTTTGTGTAGGTTCCATAACTACATTGGTCACCAGGCCTGTAGAGTAAGCACCTTTATCTGGTGAACCAGCTCTTCACCCATGGTCAGTACTTTTGTTTTATGTTTGTACACATATTTAACTACTTGTGGTGCTTTGCTTTTCCTACCCTTTGAAGAAAAGACACTTTCATTCTTTAGAGTCCAGCAGACTGTGTAGATAGGCATTTGCTTTAAACAAATCCAGAATTTATCAATACGTACTTACTGAGCACTTAGGATTTTTTTCAACTTTCTTCTAGCTTCTGTGGCATTTCCAGAGGTGACTTTATAAAATTCCTTCTTCCCCAGAGATTCTGCTTAAGTAGAGATTAGCTAGCACTGAGGCACGTGAAGCTGACAGACATGAGTACAAGACATTTTACAGTCACATGTCACATGTGGGCACTGTGCTATTTTGCTATTAAGGGCTTGGAAAACAGAAATCCCTGGTTAGGTAAATTTTTATGACGTGACCTGGAAGGACATAAAACAGGCCCATTCGTCAGCTCATGCCGAAGTGGTCTCCTCAGTTTATCTCTTGAGAATTCTGTTTAGTCTAGTCTTGGATACTGCAAAGGGTCAGGTTTCTATCACAGATATTGAGAAACACCTTCAGAGTTGAGGTCTTTTTGGTCTTATGAGATTTCCCCTAGTGTTTGACTTCAATGAATATAGTTCAAAACACCGTTTGAAGTTTCCTTTCATCGTGTCTGGAGCTCCAAAACCTAGTACCTTTCTTTTCTATCTGATTACTGTGGTTGACCCAAACTTCCACATAGCTAATTCCCCTTGTCTTCATCCATCATCATGATGATTGTGTCATTATCCAGCAGTCCCTTCCCAAATAAGTAAGTGACGAGGAAGGGGCTCACAGGACTAAAAGTACCTTGGAAGCAACAGCTTAAATGCTCTTCAACATTATTTCATGATTGTATTACTGTGACTATAATGGCACCTAGTAGGTGTATAGAAATGTTTGCCAGATCTATAGACCAGCTCACATTCCATTAGAGCATACTGTTCCCAACGATGGTAACCATATGTCTAAAGCAGATGACCATGCATTGTAATGGAACACTGTCATCTTCATGACTCTGGGGCCAGGAAGAGTGTAGTAAAGCTACCAAATGAGGAGTGAGTGGGAGCTCAACACCATGGATTTAATGAATGAGGTTAAGAATAGCGAGAAGAAACGCCAGGACTTGGAGCAAAGCAAGAAGATAAGCAGGATGAAACGTAAGGAGACCCAAAGCACCAGCTTCATGTCTGACAAGTGACCTAAGAGAAGAGGCCTGTGCTTGTTTGTGTTGTCAGAATTTTGTGACTTGAACAGTTAGAATTCTTGGTGGTACATTAAATACTTGTCCCTAGAACAAACTGTCAATGAAAGGACACAATCACTGGTGTGACTGACAAATCTCTCAGTGGCCGTGACAGTCTACACACCGGCTTGCTCATCCTTCAAATTGGTGTCATGATTAAGGAGACCTGGCCGTTGTCCTGACTTCACCCTCTCCTTAATTCAAAAGGTGATACTCTCATGCAAAATTACATGTTGGTGTGACATTTTTCTTTTGTTCTGTTGTTGTTGTTGTTGTTTTGTTTTTTAAATCACAGATAGTCTTGCTTCTCTTTGGCCTGCAGGAACACACTCGGCTCAGTATTCATCCTGATAACCATAGCTTCAAAGTTACAGCCCCTTAGCTGTATCAGCGTTACCATATACACGTCTTATGCATATAATTAGGCAGTGTGACTTTAAAGTGTTTGGTACTCGTGGAAAACCACCCGCCCAAACATTATTTCTACGTTAGTAAGCTTTCCCCCATTTGCAGAGGTGGGGGTGGCATAGAACAATATAAAGAAAGTAGGACCAATGTTACTTTTAAAGTATTCTTTTGCTCGAATATGTTTGAAATGTTAAAAATTTAAAAATTTGTATTTCATGCTTCATAGTATCTAACTACTTCCTCTGTGTTTGTGGCTAAGACAAGTCACATGAACTCACCAAAGCAGTAAGATTCTGGAAGAAGAGTTCTAGAATGTTCTTTAAGGTGGGAAAGCTGCAGGGATGATCTTCTGCAGCCTTCCTGTGAGCCTAGTGAATGGGCCTCCTGAATGAAGCAATCTCCGACTTTGCCATTTTATCAACTTCACCAGTCCACTTACTGTCTGTTTATACTTACACCCGTCTCTAAGGAGAATAAACACTCCACAGTGGCAAGGATTTCCGTTGGTTTTTATAATCGTTATGCCCCTAAAACTTGAAACATTGGCTAGCATCTTGAATTATTGATCTGATTCCATGAGTCAAATAATGACGTCCTCTGTAACTTTCTTACCAAAAATGCATCACAACAAAAACAGCAAACAAACCCAGGCTGATAATCTAGTGGGGCACCATAAATAACTAATGTATAATAGTCTTTTTAAAAATGTCCTGGTCAAGAAAGCCAAGAAAAGGATGTGGGGTTGTCACAGATTAGAGCAGACATAGCAACAATGAGGACTTGGTGCAGTGTAGGATCCTGAAACAGAGAAGGGGTATTAATGGACAAGACCTGATGAGATACAAATGGATTAGAGAGATTAAAACTGTACCATTATTCATGGCTAAGCTTTGATATTTGTGCTAATTTGCTACTTTGATTATATGAGACATAACTGGAGAGAACATATCTGGGATGTTTTGCCTAAAGTGATTTGCAATATATCTGTAAGTCTAAAATTATTTCAAAAAGTTGAAAACCCACCATGAAGCAATGGCTAATAAAATATGAATTCAATGTTATTTTTGTTGATGTTTTGTCTCATCTTGATTTATTTGGGCAATTTTTGTCTTATTGGTCTTTTGCTTGTATATTATGCTTTCTGCTTTTGTGGTTTTAAGGTGGTGTGTGTGTGTGTGTGTGTGTGTGTGTGTGTGTTAGTGTTTGTGTGTGCATGTGCATAAATGCAAGCATGTTTCTTGTTGGGTATTTTTTCTTTTCATTTATTTAAAAAATTTGAATTGTTGGTTTGGTTTAGTTTTCCCATTTGTTTTCTAAAGAGAGAAAGAAAGACCATGGAGTAGAGTGGATAGGGAAGTGTGTGTGTGTGGGGGGGGGGTGAGAATCCGAGAGGATCTGGGGAAGGGGAGTATATTGCATAGAAATTATTTTTAGGGGTTGGGGATTTAGCTCAGTAGTAGAGCGCTTGCCTAGGAAGCGCAAGACCCTGGGTTCGGTCCCCAGCTCCGAAAAAAAAAGAACCAAAAGAAAAAAAAAAGAAATTATTTTTAATTACCATACCATACAATACATAGACACATGCTGTACGCGCGCGCACACACACACACACACACACACACACACACACAATTATACACGTGCGCAGCATGATAACTTCTAGGTCAGTTATTCTTCATCCTCCTGACTCAGTCTAGTTCAGTTTATAACGAAGTTCTTGGTTATGCTATAGAATGGGAATACACCTGGGCCAGGGCTGTGCTTGTGGATTATATTCATATGCCTCCCTTTCAAGAGTTGGAAGTTCTTGCTATTACTAAAGAGACCTTAATTTCAGTTCTGACTTCATCAGATTATCTTTGGTGGAAACATGCTCAGTAATTTCTATTGTAGAAATGAGTATAAGTAATGACCTACCTTCTTTTTTCCACAGGGCTCTGGTTATGTTCAAGGGACCTTAGGCCCCAAGCACAGCCATGAGTCAGAACCCCACTGTATTCATCGTCTGTTTCATTTACCTTCTGTCGTCCCCAGACTTGTTTGCCAAGGGACAGCATAACAGAATCCCAGAGCTATGTTATGCCCGATGCGTCTCACTCTACAGCTACTGCTTACTTGCTATGTTAGAATTTTTTAAATTATGAAAAGAATAGGGTAATCATAAAGACAGTTTTTAAGGTTGAAAGAAAGGTTGGCAAAAGCTTTTAAGAGTTGTCTTGCAATGTGCTAAATGCTTAATAATATTGATTTGCCCTGGACATTTTTAAAATCCTTTCTTGTGACTTTATGGCATATCCTGAACCTTTCTGACTGAACTATGGTGGTTTGAGGATAGGCAGCACATGGCCTGTATTCCTGCCTTTTCCCACAAGTTACATTGATAGAAAAACTGCATGTCTGGTGATTGACAGCTTCATAAGGCCCTAAAGCCATTGCTCTCCCACTTCACAAGTTTGCTTCAGGGCAACTTGTCATCTTTGTATATTTAGACAAACTTAGAAAACAGATGATTTCTTAATGCTAGAACTGCTCTCGCCAAATGCTACTAGTTTGTTATAGAAATCATTAGTTTATCCAGGCCCCACCCTCCCTTCTCCCCTCTGCCAAACCTGCTCTGTCAGCATCATATCCAACAAGCCCCATGCAGAAAGACTGAGGCTGTGTTCAGTTTTTGTGATTTGCCCTTCTTTCCTCTCTTGTCTGGGGGAACATGAAAATCATGCTGTCCGCTTACCCAGATTATTTCTTAATGTTCCCCTGTCCATACTTCTAAGAATACATTTTTTCAGAGTCAACTGCAGTTTCAATGCTTGGAATTAAAAAAAAAGAATAAAAGATTAACCCTTTTGCTAAGCACTTTGGCCATATTCTTCCTGGTGTTTTCATGTTCTGTATCTAAAACGCAGCACTCCTTTGGCGCCCTTGAGGATGAATTTGTTTCTTTACGGAACGCATTATTCCATAGCGGGGAAAACCCAGCATCTTTCCATTTGCGAATCACTCTTATCTTTACTTGTCACCTTTCCTTTCTATTGTGTCTTTTCTACTTACACACCTCTAAATTATTTCTGACTGAACCTAAGGCAGCCATGTTGGAACCCTGACTCTTCCGCTATCTCTGCGACCATCCCTTTCCTACCATTTGTATAAAAATGGAGTTCTGTAGATGTGATTCACACTGAAATCTACTTTCCTTCCTGCAGACAGCAGCTGACTGTATTATGGGAAATTGTCTCAGTGCTGCTCCCCCAGCCCAAGGTGTCATTTTCTCCAACATATTATTACCTCCTCTATTTCTTCTAAGACACAGTACCACAAATACCTCAGGAATCCACACAGCATTACTGTTTTGGCCCTAAAAATTGTTCCAGAATGATAGGGGTCCTTCCTTGCCCTCTGACAGAGGAAGAAAAGGTAAAATAGGCACACAGAAGCCCTACAAACTTCTTGTTTCATTTTTTTGGCCTTACTTCTACAGATGTCAAACTACTGCCTTCTACTCTGATAAGAGCAATGGAGACAATCTAGTCAGAACTGTACCATGAGAGCATCAGAAGTGTACCATGAGAGCATGTGTGTGTGTGATGTTTTCCACTTATTTCTGATCATGTGAGAACAAACCAGCTGTGAGAAACTTAGGGTCCATATCTGAAGAACACACATCAAGTCTCAATCCCCACCTTCTATCAGTGCTCTGAACTTGATCCAGTCATGCCAGTCAAAGCATTCAGGAGCTACCAAATCCTTTCCAAACTGTAAAGGGCCTAGCTTGATCCCTCAAAGATGGGTTCTATAGCAACCAATTAAAAATGTATTATTAATATGGACATTTAAATCAGTTGTCAATATTATTTATGTTGATAATGTCATAAAATAAATAAAATAAAGCGCTTAAACAATAAGACACTTAAAGGTCAGTTAAGAAGATAAAATATGACAACTTGTCCAGATATATAGAGCTGAACTCATGAGAAGGTAAGAGATCTGGTGCTAAGTTGGGTGCTGGTTTTCACAGACTGAAGTACCAAGGATCTGGCACTACTTTAATGAGACTGCAGCAGAGGCTGGCCTTGAGATACAGTCATCCCTAGGACTAGGACCTCCTCGCTCAGCAGACTTAGGCTATTCACGTTGCGTTCTACCACCATCAACCTCTTACCACAGAACAGAGACATGAAGAGCGTACTGTAAGAGAGGCAGGCTCAGACTGTATGGCCACTTGGCACTGTTCAGATTACAGTTCCTTAAGGTGAGGGGTTGTGATCTTGAGTAAATTATTTATGCTATTCAATGCCCTGGCACACAAGATAGCACCAGTCTCCTTGGATACTGATGAGGGGGAAAATGGATGTTTCATAAGAACCAAGTGGTAATAGTGATCACAGTGGTCTTTGCAAGCACTCAAGGTCCATTTAATTCTTTCAGCAGGGATCTTCTGGTGTGGTAATGATTGCTACACTTCACAATTAAATTTTAAATGAGTATTATGCTAGTTAGGGTTTTTTCAACTTGATACAAACTAAGGCCAATTGGAGAGAAAGAATCTTAATTGAGAGGAATGCTTCCATAGGGTGATTATTCTGCAGATGAGTCTTTAAGGCATTCTTTTGACTAAAGATTGATATGAGAGGACCCAGCTCATTGTGGGTGGTCCTATCTCTGAACTGGTGGTCCAGGATGGTGTAAGACAGCATGTTGAACAAGTTATGAAGAGCAGGCCAGTAAACAGGGATCCTCCATGGTCTCTGCTTCAGCTCCTGCCTCCAGGTCTGCCTTGAGTTCCTGTCCTGACTTTCTTTGATGATGGACTGTCATTGGGATATGTTATATATAAGAAACCCTGTCCTAGTTTCTTTTGGTCGTGCTGCTGTATCATAGCGTTAGAAACCCTAGCAAAAATGAGATTAAAATATGTGAGGAAAATTGATGGCTTTAAACTTAATCAGCCTAGTTTATTTAAATAGACCTAATGTGGACCCTAGTTCCTAAGTAATGTCACTAACTATAGACCTCCATAGAACACACTTGCAAAAACTTGTTCTGTGAGGTAAAAAAGCAAAGGAAAGCTTCTCTAAGTTATAATTATTTTCAGCTCACTGTCTGTATTGTAATAAAGGAACCAACTGAAAATGATATTAACCGTATTGCAAGTGATTTGTCACGCTTATCAAATAATTTTCATATTTTATTTGATAATTACCTCTTTATTTTATAAATTAAAATTGACAGCAATATTGACTTTTCTCTTAAGCTATCACTTGACCTGCAATTTGAGAAAGAGAGAGAGGGGAAGGGGAGATGAGGATGGAGAGAAATAAGAAATAGATTGAAGTACAAAGTTCATAGACACAAGTATTATAAGTAATGCATTAGAAAATATGTCACTCCACTGACAAATACAAAAGTTAGGAATAATTTCCCAAATAACTTAACGTATAATGTATAAATTTATCTAAAATTCTTTAGCCCCTTTGATCTTTTGGAAAGTTAATTTTATAATATATTATTTAATAATATTTAATAATATTATAATATTTTATAACCTTATAGGTTAGGGTAAGTATATGTGGACAGCATCTAAATCCAGACATCTCATGAAGACATGTTTTCAGGTACAGATGCCTTATGATTGGGTTGTCATTGTTTCATAAGTGGGACCCTTGGTGGAGGTGTGAGGAAAAAGGCAAAAGTTGCATGACCTGGTAGTTTGTTTCTGACATTGCTTCTAGGGGTGCCACCAAATAGAATTGAGCCACCTTAGAATGTGATCAGAAGACAGAAGCAAAAACAGTGTGTGGTTAAGATGCCATAAAGCCATTCTCTGGGTCTGACAGACTGAAGTGATCCTGTCAAGCCTCAGGCTTGAGAGACCTCATGTTGTATATTTAATGTTTAGTTGACCTTTCAGGGCCTATCCAGGGCTACATTCCAAGGCCCTAATTCATTGTAGAGCTGTAATTTAACCTTTTCCTCTTGGGCTCCAACAAGTCAGAAGAGTAGGATCTCAGGGAAGGTAGCCGCAGTTACATTCTGATTTCAGTCATTGGCGGGTAACAGAAAGCTTCCTGTTGACTTAACAGAATTTAGCTAAATGATAGTTCTATAACTGGTAACTTGGCCTTTGTTAGGATGAAATTTCTACATGGTTCCATGCCACTGAGTTTACCTTCTTCAAAAGGTAGGTGACATCACACTTGTTTCAGAGGCAGGGGCACAATGGAAAGGGACATTCTTGGGACCTAGGGTACACATGGGGAATTCTCTAGGCAACTGGAAGATCACAAAAAGCGCTATTGGGAGTCAAAGAGGTAGTAGCAAGGAGGAGATAGTTGGGAGGAACATGATGCAGAATATTATGTTTTTCCTCATCAGTTGGTTTGGGGTTGGCCCTGTCATTGTCACCTCATTCATCCTTAGAAGTCTTCACTCTTGGGGATGCATCAATAATCAAGTCTCTTCAAAAGAGACTTGGAAATCAACTTGGGAATTTTAGATAAAAGGAATTATCAGTTTCTTCACTCTAAAAGTTCAGAGCTTTGAGAAAAGGAGACTCCTTGAGAACAGGGAATCTCATAGTCAAGGATAGAACCATCTTATAGTTCTTCACTGATGAATAAATACAAAGAAAAAATTAAAAAGAATGTCCAAGCACAGAACACAGGAGTCCATTCCAAGAGCACAGTCTGTTAAGCTCCCCAGGAAGTGTGTCTGGATTTCTCCCCTTTCTGAGTCTCTGTGTCAGCAGGTACTTGGAAGTTGAGCGCTGAGGATGGACTCACAGAGTTTGGCCCGAGATGCTGTGAACAGAGTGCTGGGGCTGCGTGTGTATCCATTTCTTTGAAAAATACATACATATATATTCCCCCTTCTGAATTAAAACCACAAGTATTTGAACTACTCCCAAAGGAATGAAATCCCAGACCTGTGGAATGTCAGTTGTGGAAATTAAATGGCTACCACGTGACCTAGCAAGTGCCAGTGTGGAAAATAAACATGTGGTGCTGAGCAGAGCACTGTTTACTCTAACGTTAGAGGTGACAGGCAATCACTTTCCAAGGCTATGGCTAGAGGAGAAACTCAGACAGCTTAAGTCAAGAGTCTTTGAGAGCAAATTGACTATTTGTCTGCGATTCTCCAGCAAATTAAGGATCTGCTCTTGAATGCTGGACAAGGAATCCCTGACAAAACTGCTAAATACACACGGATGCATTCTTAGTTTTCCAGCCACAAAAGACCTAGGTGGTTAGTACCAGCTTGCTCAATCTGGCTTGCAGATGTGCAAGATGGAGAAGCAAGAATGAACACTTTACTCTGGTGTGATGGTAGGAACTGGGGATGGGAAGAGAAGACAGCGGACTGTTACAGGAACCGAAGGGAGAGGGGGTCAAATTCAATAGGTCTATGGGGGTGGGGTGGGACTCAAAACTGTGGAGGAGAAGAGTGTGCTAGATTGAGTAGCACATGTCCCTAATTGCAGCACTTGGGTGGCAGTCTAGGGATCACGGGTTTGAGGCCAGCCTTGGCAATATGGAAAGATAGAGGCCAGCTTGGGCTACATCATGAGGTTTTCATCAGAAGGAAGGAAGGAAGGGAGGAAGGAAGGAAGGAAGGAAGGAAGGAAGGAAGGAAGGAAGGAGGGAACGGGAGGAGGGAGTAGAAGACTAGGGACAGAGTGCAAAGGAGAAATGAGGAACAAGATAAGAAAAAAATGGAGTATGTTAAAAAAAATAGTGGGCCAACAAGATGGGCAAGGTGGCTAGCACAGGAACAAAGAGTGAGCAGAGATGAGGTGACTGGCTGCTAGAGGAAACACTGTACATACAGGAGGCTTGGCCAGACATCCACAGCACAGCTGGAATCAATCTGGGCAACTGCCCAGGCCCACTCCAAGGAAGCAGCGGAAAGCCTTCCCTTTTGTTTGGCAGGGCTAAGCTCAAGTCTGCCAAGAATGCCAGCCTGTTTGGGGCAGTCATAGAGAGGAAGAAGTGTTCTATGAACCCAAGCCTACTACACTCTGCCATTTTTTTCCACAGGGAGTTCTGGGAATAGGGTATGACTCGCAAAGAGAGTTTTAATATTTAGTGAAGAAAGAGAAAAATTCACTCAGCTATCTCCAGGCCTTCAAAACATTCAAATTAATGTCTCATTTCATAGTACAAAGAAGCGTGCTCCTAGCCAAGTTATGCAGTTAGATGTATGGTTTGTATTTACACCTTTCTCTTCCATCCCCTTTCTGATTTTAAGCATTTCAGTTCACTTTATTAAAGTATGATGTAATCTATAACATGTTAGTTTCTGAGGAGGAGATGTTAAATGAGTGACTTATGACCAGGTTCTGTCTTCAGGTTGTTTGTAAGCGCTTCTATGGTATTCTATCTCTCCCCAGAGTCTTGGGATTTTGAGTCAAAACCAGAATAAGGACAAGCCATTTTGCCCAGCTAACAACACTGTGCTCTGGTGGTTCTTCAAAGAGGCAACGTGGCCAGCTGGAAAGGTTTCTGGATTATAAAGAAGACAGCTTGGGATATATTTCTAGGAAGTACATTGACTGGCTATGTAATCTGAGACTGTAGAATTTTTTTCCTAGGACTATGGGTTTCCTCCTTTTAAATGACTTGGGAGTAAAGGATCACTAGAGTCCCTCCTACAGTTCCGTGACACTGTTACATGCGTCTCAATTCTCCCAGAGTTCCCACTTGCACCAATCTCTAATTAAAGTCTTGGTTTCTAATAAGATATAAATTTTCAGATTTGTTTTTAGTCAAGGAATAGAATTTCCTCACTATTCAGGTGCTCGAGAGGACCTTTGCGATATACAAAGAACCAATTCACTATGAAAATTTAATTTAGGAAACAGGAATTAAATAAAATATTTCTTAAATCACTTTAATGAGTTTACAAAATTGAAATAAATCTATTTGTTCTCTAATGATAATGCTCAGAGCTGCAATTCAATTCTGTCTTTCAAGCGGCTTAGGGTGGTGATGGGGGAAAGGGAAAGTATATTCATATCTGAAAATGATTAAATAAAAATTTAATCTTTAATTATTCTCCTCACAGCTGTGGTGGAGAAAAATCATGAATGCTCACCAAAATTTAAAGTGCCTGGGCTGTGAGCTTTCAAAGTAACTTTCTTCTTCTTTTTCTTTTTTTTCAGCCATTTGACTTTTAAAGTTATGAAGACTTCTGTTTTCAAAGCATCCCACATAATGCAGAGAAGCAATTATTTTAAAAGGTATTATGCAGAAGTAGGTCTACTCGTTTCCTTCACGGATCTCTGAACACTCTGTGCAATGTCTTGGTGCACATTTTCTCTCCTCCCCATTGTGTGGTTCCTTTCTGCATGAACTTTAGGCCGTTCACCTGGGATATTGGGCTGCTCACTTAATCAGACTGTCCTAGAGCAAAGCGCCTCCCAATGCTGTAGTCTAGAAACATTCCAGCAATTCGCATTCACAGGCCTCACTCTGACCTGTGGCATCAAAAATTCTGGATGTGGTGCTCAAAAATCTGTTTTAAACAAATTTTTCAGTAGATTACAGGTTTAAGATAGAGGTAACAGAATTGGAGCAGAAGTATAAAAAAAAAAAAAACTAAGTGGGAAAGAACTCAGTCTTCCTTGTTTTGTTTTGTAACAGGTTTATTCTTTACTACCTCAAGTCTTATGCTTTTGGAGTAGCTCCCTATGTTTATCTGTAGGTAGAAACTTTGGAATGGTTTGTTTGATGTGTAATGGGGGAGATATGCAATTTTATGCCTTTTGCTTTACTCTAACTCAATCATTATTTCTAAGTCCTCTGACCCATGTTCACTGACACCTCTTATCTCTTAAAAGAACTCTATGTCACCAGCAGTGTTTGAGTGTGCTGGCATTGCTATAAAACCTGAAGTAAAAACATTTTAACTTTGAATATTTTCTCAAACTGGATTTATGGAAAGCCTAAACTTTCTCATGTTGGGATATGAGTAAGGGTCATAAAGATGTTCCCCGGTCATATCCCTGACCTATGCTTAACTTTGTGTCAGAATATGGCAAGATGTGCAAGAAAAAAATTTTCATTCGTTCTTGTTTGTCATAGTCAAAAAGTCCAATGGTTCTTCTTGATCTGGATTATATCTTCTGTAGTTTGCATTCTCTCTCTCTCTCTCTCTCTCTCTCTCTCTCTCTCTCTCTCTCTCTCACACACACACACACACACACACACACAAACACACACACACTGTGTATGTGTGTGTGTACTTGAAGAAAATATAGGTCTATTTTAAGGGTCTTTATCCATTGTTCTGCATCTTTTTTTATTTAAAGGGATTAAAATTTTATTATTTTATTGGATTTTTAAAAATTTATTTACATTTCAAATGCTATTCCTTTCTCATTCAAAAATCCCCTATCCCCTCCCCTCCCCCTCCTTCTATGAGAGCGTTCCCCCACCCATCCACCCACCTCTTCCCACCTTTGTGCCCTGACATTCCCCTACACTGGGGTGGTCAAGCCTTGGCAGGACCAAGGGCTTCTCCTCCCATTGGTGCCCAACAAGGGCATCCTCTGCTACTTATGCAACTGAAGCCATGGGTATGTCCATGTATACTCTTTGGATGGTGGTTTAGTCCCTGGGAGCTCTGGTTGGTTGGTATTGTTGTTCTTATGGGGTTGCAAACCCCTTCAGCTCCTTCAATCCTTTCTGGACCTGGAGCTCACCAAGTGGCTAGACTGGTTATCACATCTGCCTGATTTTGTCTGTTCCTCAGTTCTGAGTTTACAGGCGTATGCCACTCCATCAGTTTTTAAAAATATGGGTGCTAGAGATCTGCGTGTAGGTTCTCATGCTTACATAAGCATTTCACCTGCTGAGTCATCTCCACAGCCCTTTTATATTTCAAATGTCTAAATTTGGCAAAGTACAAGTGGAAGCCTTCAGAAATACATCTGATGAGAAACTATAGATGACAACATGAAACAACATTGAGGAACGTAAATGTAGTCAACCTCGAAGTAACCCCGTTTACCCTCAAAATATTGTGTTTTCACTCTCGTCTGTACACTCCCAATCTTAGGTAAAAAGAAATCCCAAATCTTGTCATGGGATAACATTAATTTGGGGAATTTTTACGGATAAAACAAGTAAGTTTTCTGTCGTAGAGGTTCAGAGGTGAAAGTTATGAACTTCACAGGGAACTTAACATGTCCTCAGCATGATAGGCCAATAAAATGGGTTTATTAGTAGTAGGGTCCCATCAGATGTTGGTGTACTCAAACATTGGAATGAAGACATAATGTACTTTTTCTCTCATAAATTTAATATTCTATGAGCTAAGAGCTTTCTGCTTTAATACTTCCAGATCAGGAAAGATTGCCATATTCATTAACTGGAGCTACTTTTCCACAGACTGTTTGTTCATTACACGGTATGACCTAAATTGTGCCTCCCCCAGATTTATACAATGAGCCTCAACACCAAATTCTGCTAAATGTGACTGTACTTGTGTACAAAGTCTTTAAAAAGGCAACCAATTGTAAATCATTAAGGTAGGGTCTTGTCTGATGTGACTAATGTCCTTATAATTAGATATGATGAAAACATACATACTGAGGAAAAAAACCATGAGAAGACATCAGAAGAAGAAACGGCAGAGAGATGGGCTTTTAAAGAAACCATTTTGCTTGCACTTTGACTTTGGATTATAGCCTCCTGAACTGATGATCTGATTATAAATTGTTTAAACCACTCAGGACTCGTTGTGATGGCTCTGTGCAAGGAATACAGTACCTATCTTGCGAATCAGAATGCATCTCAAAAGGAACAGTCCTTTCTGACCAGGAGTACAGTTTAGGTTCTTCTAGAATGGTGGAAAGCAAGATTTCTCTCTAACTGCCTATGAATCATGAACTTTTCTCAGCCCCATTTAAGCCCAGTGTTTTACTTCTCTGCTATTATATCCAAAAACACTTCCTCCTAGAATAATAAAAATCCAAGACAGTTAAAAAGGTCATCTGGTCTACCTCCCTTCCCCATCATCTGCTTTTAGACAAGAATCTGAAGTCCAAAAGGTTAAACACTTTTATTTGAGTTGCTGGTTAGTTACTAGGAAAACCAGGTTTTAATCCATAATCTCTACTTCAATTCTAGATGCTTTTATCACATTAAACCAACTTTGACTTTGTTTATTTTTCATAGAATTATTAAAATCCTACTATGCATTTTGTGCTATGATAAATTTTTAGGCTAAGGATGGTGTTCCTAAATCACAGTGAACATAGAAACATATAATGAAACTTTAAAATGAGCTACATAGATGAAAGGGGTCAGAAGAAAGGTAGCCATGGAGACAGAGACAGGGACAATGGAGAAATACAAATCTGGACTAAATGACAATGAGTCTCTTGGGGCTTCATATGAAACCAACTCAACAGCCTTCTAGCAGAACTTTCAGAAAAGTTGTGAATGATATTTCTGTGAGTCCCATGTATACTATACTCAAGTATTTCACTTTTAAAGCTTTCAGTTATATTTATAACTGACTTTAAATTCAGAGAACAGAGCTCATTCAATTAAGGGGACACCTTTTTTCCTGCTCCAAAATTTATCAGAGCCAAAATAAGCACAACTAATCAGAGTTTTCAGTTGTAAGTTGGGGTTCCTCTGTGGCAAATAAAGGAGGAGTCAGTACATCTTACTTTTCTGGTTTCTTCTTAAGCATAGCACAGAAGCCTGCAGTGTGATTGCCATGAATGGTCCATTCTAACTATATTTGTCCTAGTGTATGTTTAAAGGCATGGGAAATAAGGTGTTATTCCTCTTACACACTGGAGTACAACAGAGTTTGCAAGTACAATATAAGTCTATTTGTTGCTGGAAAATGAAATTTATGTCTTTTTAACATTGAATTTGCTGGTTTATGTTTTTAATATGAATTAAATTTATTTTTTTTTGTTAAAGGTATTAGAAAAGAGAAAGAAGAGGATACAAGCGCAGTAAATAAGGGGAAATCTTAAGACAAGAGAGGAACCAAGAGTCCTTGGGAAAGTTAGACAAAAGGAAATGCTGAAAAACAGTAGAGAAGAATGGGGAGGTTTATAAAAGGGGAAAGAAGCAGGCCACATATGACACCAAGAATTTGAAAGAGGCCATGGGATAAAGACAAGGCTACAATATAAATTGCTAACTCACTAAAAACTTGCTCTTGAATGTCTACATAAGCCTGTGATATTGGTCAAGAGTACTTATGGCTTCGACCTCACACCCTTGAGCAGATTCTTTGAAGAGAGCAGGTACTCTGAAGGTCTTTAAATGCTCACTCTGTTGTAGGCCTTGGTTCCTCATCGTTTCCACAACTTACTCTTGTCCTTAGTGTGCTGACTAACTGTATTGTGTGAAGTTTTACATGCACCTCCGTCTTATTTTATTTTAGTATAAATTTTAGATGTAGCTTTGATTATGACATCTCCCCCCCCCCCTTTTTCCTAGTGCCTATTAGGCCTATTGCTCTTTAACCAATGACTCGGATTCAGGGATCGAGTCCATCCTCTTCTGGGCTGTTTATGAAAGCCACTGTTCCCAGTTATCACATCTGGAGGGAGAGAGACATTTTGGTGGACACAATGAGAGGTGAGCATCATAAAAGGCTAGCTAGGCTTTGAGTGGCTGCATACTTATGGTGACCCAGGCTGCTTGTTCCACCCCAGACCAGTTACATTCTCTTTCAAATGAAGATTTTAATGTTTGTTTCCAGAATGTTTGAGAAAAGCACATAAAAACTCTTATGCTTATAAGGTAAAGAGAAGAACAACCCCAAAGCCAGTGCTCAACTACATTAAGTTTAGATGTGAATGTAGCCCTTGTGTATCTAGATGAAAGCAAGGCTACAGTATAAATGTGAATTAATGAGGAAATAGAGGAATTGGTGAATGAAAGTTGCCTCCCCTCCTTCATTTAAAATCTATTTAAATACATATTTTACAAAAGTCTCTAAAACATGGAAACATAAAAAAAGTATATGCAATAAGTGGAAACTTCTCTATTGATACTAATGCAGGCACACTTACATAGTTATACATGTGAATAGGTAGGTATTTGCAGACAGTATGTCCTGTGTTCAGAGTTGTCCTGTGTTCACCAACCCCCCAAAGGATGAAAAAATCCTTTCTTTTATTTCCCTAAAAAGATACTAAAGAGAAAAATTATGGAAAGTGGACAGCAATGAAAATATCATTTCACTGAGGTTCATAAAATCATTTAAAAAATTCTCTCATTTCCCATCACCTCGTAGATTTATTGAAAATTTATCACCCATCCTTTCAGGGAAGCTTTCCCCATTCAGAACAGAAAGAATTTTGACCTAAAATGCTTAAGAGCTAAGCTAGAATACCATTGTAATTCTGTGGCTCCATTTCAAAACTAGCCTGTGTTTTACAGAATTTCAAATATCCAAGTCATTTCCAGTCATAGGAGCTAAAATTGGCCAGGGTGGAACTTGTGGCTGTCAGAATTGATAAACATTTCCTGAATGCCAATTGGTTGGAGACCCATGTCTCTGAATGCCATTAAAACAGTCTGAAGTCTACCTCAACACGTAACCCCAAGTTCTAATTGCTTGTCGGGAAGTTAAGACTTTGTTTGGACAAGTTCAAACAAATGTTTTAGTCTCACATTCTGCCAACCAGGGGTCTTATGGAGGCTGTGATCTCTGTGTGAATCAGGACAAGTCATCTGACTCCCTACAAGGAGAAGAATAATAAAACTCTCACCCATTTCTCCTGTGAATAAGGGCCTTGTTGCAAGGATTCAAGCCTTTCAAAGGCCCCACAGAGTTACAAGAAGATAAGAAATAAAAACAAAACCAAATATCCAAAATTGACCATGGTAGCAAAAGATTGACGTGCTGGAAGAATTTTCTTTTCTAAGGCAGGGTTTATTCTCAGCAAAAGTGTCAAAAAGAGAGTGTTTCTGGTTTTCACTGCCTCACCTCCCATTCCTTCTCTATGTAGTGAATCCTCAGCCCAGCTGAGGGTTTGCTGCACGACTTTAGACTGTCCTGAAACTAGCTTTTCAAGGAAGGATTCAATGCTAGTTCCCAGAACCTCACTTATGTGAAAGGACCTTTTTTTCCAAATTGCCAGGCTATCTGACCTGTTCTGGGCAAAGAGACAGTAGTTGGACAGTTACTTGAGAGAAACATGGAATCAGGAATTGAAATTCTGTCAGACTCCACTTTGCCTCTTTCCTTTTCACTTCTGCTAGAGTCAGCTCCACTCTCTTCTGCTGTGGACTAATCTCTTTCATAATGGAGGATGGGGTTGCTTGAAACTTCAGTGCCTCCTATCCCATCGCCAATTTTTTTTCTTGTTTTGGAGCCAGAATTAAACAATAGTGATGAAGTATCTTGACTCTTACCCAGTGAGGCCACAATAGAAACTGAGATCAGGAAAGTTTGAGAATGGGCCCAGCTTGCTCTGAAGCTGGGAGCCTGTTGAACTACTGGAACAGCCCGAAAGAGGAGTATTTCTACAAGGCTGGAATGGACTGCATTATCAATGTCTACCTAAGAAACTCACAAATACATTTTGCACTAATCTCTCTTACACATTTAACTCTTGTCATGGATGAGTAACCATGGGATATTGTTCAAGAGTATTTGGCTCCCACATACTAGGTCTCTGTGGCCTGTTAAATGGGACCATTTGCCATTGTCTCATCAGTGTTCTTCAACATGGCTTACACCGTTCTATTATGGTTTCTTTTTCTTTTTAGTAATCTTTTAGGTTTACTTATTTTAATTTGGGTGTATGAGTGTTTTGGCTGCATATGTGACTGTGTACCATGAACATGCTTGGTGCTGCAGAGTTCAGAGAAGAGTACCAGATCCCTCAGAACTAGAATTTTAGATGTTATCAAAGGCCATGTGGGTGCTCGGAACTGAGTCTGGGTCCTCTGCAAGGTAACCAATCTTAATCTCTTTGTATAGTACGTATACATGGAAGATGTGTATCCACCAATAAATAAATAATCAAATTTTAAATGGTCTGAGTAGCTCACTACTTAATCAACCTTGAGAGAGTGTAAAAGCTTCACTTATGATACTGAAAGAGTCTTAGAATTTACCTGGAGTCAGAATAAGGATTTTATATTAGGCCTGCTTACATTGGAAGAAGCCCTAGTTGGGACGTCAAAGACACACACATTTAATTTGCTGCTCTGTCACCCTGAGGCCTGAAAGCTAACACTGAGTTGTATCAGAGGTGTGCTCCCATCCCTGAGCTTATGGGACTCCCTTGAGATCTAAAGAACTTGGCTTCCAGTCTCTTCCCTTCCCAACGCAGGAGCTTTGAACAAGCTGTATATACTTGCTAACCCTCTTATTTATCCTTTGAAATATTGGGGTAATATCAGCTGTTATTGCTTTATAGTGCTAATATAAAATCCAAAAGGAGATAAGCCTATGAAAAATATGCTAAGCTATACATTACTATGGTGACTTTTATGAGAATGGCTCCCCATAGGCTCCTATGTTTGGATACTTGGTCCCCAGTGAGTAGAACTATTTGGGGAAAGTTAGGTGGTATGGCCTTGCTGGAGTAGGTGTGGCCACTGGGGTGGTTTAAAGGCCCATGCTAATTGGTTTCCCCTTCTCTCCACATGTAACTTGTGAATCAAATGGGAGCTCTCAGCTACTGCTTCAGGGCAATGCCTACTGTCCTGCCTGTCACCATGCTCTCTACCACGATGAAAATGGAATTTTCTGAAACTGTAAGCAAGCCCCCCAAATCCATGCTTTTCTTTCATAGTTGCCTTGGTCATGATGTCTCTTCACAAAAAGAACAGCAACTAAGACAATTGCTTTAAGACACTAATACTGACAATGTGCTGTCTAAGACTATTTTGGCATCAAACACTTATTACCTAGGGTCATGTTATTTGATCTCCCTTATCATCTATATCAGGCTATTTAAGTTGCTGTAGCAAGACAGCAGATATTTGGAGGCTTAAGCAATAGCAATTTATTTTCATATTGTTCTGGATTCTAGAAGGTCAAAGTTAAGGTGTTGTCAGTTTCGTTTCCATCTGAGGCCTTTCTTCTTGGACTACAGATGGTCGACTTTATGCCACACCTCCACCTGCCTTTGCTTCTAAGCATGGGCCCACTCTTGTTTCTCTTCCTCTTCCCATGTGTACATGAATTTCTTTGGGCTAGGACTCTACCCTCAAGAAGGCTCTTTCCACAACTACAGTCACATCAGGTGGTGTTGTTTTCTGACATGAATTTATGGGCAAAGCAGTTCAGGACATACCATGCAATAACAATCATATCCTTGTCCAAAAAGACCATGTCCGTGGTCTCTGAACACCTTCTAAACTTCTAAACTCACTATACTTGAAAAGGTCACCAATATTTAGCTAGTAGGAGTGTGTTACATAGATCTCAATAGCTGGTTAAAGGAATGAAGGTATAAGTGGGGGTGAACGGCAGTGAATGAGAAGAAGGAAAGAGCAGCTTCTCAAACAATGATGAAGAAGATTGTGTATAAATTTCTCGCCTGGCCACCCACTGAGCAAACTGGAAGGCTTATTTAAAACACCTACCCTTCATCAGATGTCTATGTGAGTAGATGACAGCCAATCCTGGCCACCAAGTACAATCCAAATCAGATTATACATGAAGACAAGATACTCATCAAGCTCCTTTTGTCTCAAATGACCAACAGGCTGTGCTCCTGTGAGACTGTCCTTGATAAAATTCCATACTGAGTTCTAGTAAAGTCAAGAGGTGTGAAGATAACGGTGTGAGGGAGAAAAAAAAATCAGAGTAGTAGAGATGGTGACAAAGAACAAAGAAAAGGTGATACTTAAAGTACAAAGATAAGGTGACTCTTCAAGAGAAGATATATCATAGACCTTAGAGACTTGCCTCAAGGTCCTGGTAATACCTCCAGATGCATGCACATAATTCAGTGGTTCTCAACATTCCTAATGTTGTGGCCTTTTAATGCAGTTCCTCAAAAAATGGTGACCCTTGACCAAAAAAAAAATTTCTTTGGTACTTCATAACTGCAATTTTGCTATTGTAATGAATCATAATGCAAATATCTGATTGCAGTATATTTGATATAATCCGTTGTAACTAGGCTGTTCAACTCTCAAAGGGGTCATGACTCACAGGTTGAGAAAAATGAATATAACTAGTCACCTTTAAATCCAAGTTGGCAAAGAGGCAGGAGTTTTTAGATCCTGACTCTCAAGCATTGGTTTTCTCACTCAACTAGTAGCTTTAATTAAAAAGTTCTCCTCTGCTTGTCACTGTGTCCTTGGTCCATCCACAGAAAGGAGAGATGACAAAAGGCCAAGCTAAGGAGTCACAGAAGTGTGAGGCAGGCATTGAATAGAGACACGGAGGCTGCCCCAACTAACATCCATGTAATTGTGTGATAGTTTGTCTGAAGCAGAGTAGACAGATGTCCAACAGCAGCAAAAAGACAGCTGGGCTGCACGGAGAAAGCCATTGCTACCCCTATTTTCATTGCCAGGATCAAGAGAGCTTAGCATACAACTGACTCTTAGCTGGAATGAATGAGTAGTTGGGCAAAAAATTCAGAGGGAGTATTTTGAGCTGCTTTCTGATGTTCTCTGCTTCTTCCCATCACAAGATCACAGGTTGCCTACACTTTATTCCTTCATTTTCCTAGTTTCAATAGAATGTTCTAGATCTTTTACATTCTGTCTCTACCAACAGATTTTTTTTTACTTAGGTTTCTTCTTTTTTCCTTCCTTCAAATATGTAGCTATTTATTTCAAATCTTACTATCCTAAAAATGTGAGAGAATGTATTCCTAAGGCAGCCTCTGCAACTATCTTCAATCTACAGCCAACAAGCAGTGAGCACAAGTTTGGGAGTCATAAGAGAGAGAGAGGAAGCTTGTAAAATTTTGAATAAATTTGAATGCAGGCATTAAGGAAGGTCAGCATTCTGGGCTAGTTCAGGGGCCTAGGAGGCTTACTGTCTGGCCTTGGAGAAAATTCTGTCCAAGATCTAGCTTCTTTCTTGCAGAACTGGGATCCAGTTTTGTTGACCACTGAAGAATGAATAGCGTCCAGTTCACCTCTAAGAAATGGTATAAACCAGACTGTCCATTAACCAATTTAGCCCAAATACTCTAACAATGGTGGTAGTCAGATTGTTTCCAGATAGCAAAGTTTTGCCAAAGGAGAAATCCTCCTGGTGATCATGGAATCAGAAGCCAAGGATTTTGAGCCTGAGATTCAGGTGACTTGAGAAGCCTACTCCATGGTCTCCATTGGAAACCGGGGCTCTCACTCTGTCATGGCTCCCACATGCTTTGTGCATTTATTGCAAACAAAACTCCTTCCAAATGCATTTCCCCTAAAAGAGAACCTAAAACTTCCAATCCATTAAGAATCAAGAATTCTTGGACACTTTGGGATGTTTCTGAGCACCCTATTTTTTATACTGCCTTCTCCCCATCTATGATCATTCCTTTGGGGGGAGGGCACAGAGAATGCTCACCGAGGGGTCATAGAAACCTAGCTTCCAACCCAAGCTGAGTGGACATGGGGAAATCAACTAACTTTTCTGAGCTTCCTCATCTGGAAAATGGCTCCGAAATAGCTGAGGAAGCGTTGTTAGGATTAATTACGGTGAAGCACTTGGCACGCAGGCAAGCCCTCACTCACAGTAAGCAACAGTAAATGCAAGTATTATTCATCATCTCTCGCTTCTTTATCCAACTTCCCTTTCCTAAGCACCTACTGAATGGGTCTGGCCTAACGTGAGGCCAGACATCCAGCATAGAGTAATTACTACTACTGAATATTAAATTTAGCTCCTTAGCTTCCCGGCTGCCAAGGCCCAAAGGGCTAAATTAATCATTGCCAAGGGCTTAAGTTTTTTTTGTGTGTGTTTTCTTCTCAGAACTCAGGTTCATTTGAACCTATGACACATGCCCAGGGAGTTTAAGACAAGAAGGCTTAAGCTCTAAGGAAGGACTATCTAATTTGGGGCTTTCAAGTGCTGAAACATCAGATGACATTCAAGTATAGCTCAATAGGCCGATCTTGGTAGGAGCATGAATAGCCAACTCGAACAGTACCCCAGGCTTCTCCGCATTCCTGACAGGGCAGGTAGCTATTGAGCATGTCATTCTTTGACAATGGGACTAGCTCTCCTGTCTGAGGAGATGATGATGGCTTTGGATCATATAGAGGTAAAGTTAGAACTATCAATAGTTTCCTTACAGTTTTCAGTAGGGTGTTTCAGAACTGAATTTACATGGCTGATATATGGGCATGCCTTCATCCAGCCTCTCTCGTCTTGAGCAGTTCACGCTAATAAGAACGACGCAGGGCGTCATCTCACCATATGCTGGCAGTCACTTCACTGGACTTGAGATAGAATCAAAGTAATTGCTCCATAAAGTAAAGCAGTTAGTAATAACCTAAACTCCAAAAGCCCTTTTATTTTCTGATTCATATCTTTAATCAATTTGCAACATGAAGCAATTGAGTTTTCCCTCTAGTTTTCCAATTGTTTGCTCAGAAGGGCTTCTCCACTGCCTTTGACTGACGTGACATTATTGCATTTATATTGACTTTTACAGCAGATTTTTACAATATTCGAGGTGCATACGTTACAAAAAAAATGTAGCATGGGAACATTTCAAGATGAAAGTAAGCCGTAAAGAGAGTGTCTAGCCACAGTGCCTGCCATTTCCAGTGTGAGGACATTACGAATGGAGAATAGCAAATGACTTGGCTCCTGAGTGTCATCAGCTTTCAAAGGCCCAGGGGTTGTCTCAACAGTCTAACAGTCTCCTCTGGGACTCGGAGCAGGGAAGGCCTGTGATGGGCTGGTTGCTTTTGGCTTTGCTATGGCAGGTCTGGTCTGAAGAAACACTGCCTTAGGTACTTCGAACCAGCAAAGCCAGGTTTCTAGTTTGCAGGGGAAGAGGGTGCTGGAGCAGCTGCCCTGACTTGAGCAATGCGATGCCACTGCTTTTGAGAACTGATGAGTCAGTCAGTAGAGCCAAGAAGTGGCTAGGGGCTGTTCCCAGATGCTTTCTTTTGTCTTTGCTATGTGTTACCCATCAGACCCGGGACTGCAAGTGAGACAGAAACAGTAGGAAGGTGGCTTTTTGCATGAAAAGAGCCTTTCATTTCTGCCTCAATGTCCTGCTTTAATTCATACCTCACCTTTCAATGTTGGGCTTCCTGCCCCAAATCATACCTCTTGGCTTCTATATCCTTCTGGCTAAGCGGCCTGGCCTTTAGTCAACATCCAAGCCCTGTTGAGGGGTTGCACCATTTACTTTCCAGGGATCTTGTGTCTCCAGCCATTCCAAGGGTATTTCCATCCTGTGCACCCTTGCTCTTTGCTATTGACATTCATGACCTGTGGCCTACTGGTTCTCTTATTGCTGAAGGTTCTGAGAAGGTAAGAGCACAAGAGCAGAGCTGGGCTCCCCGGATTTGCATCCCTCTTTTACCATTTCCTTTGAGACCAAAGGACAACCTTTTGGTACCTCAGTTTCCGCAACTGTGAAGTGTGAGTGGATTGCAAACATTCATCTGTTAATTATATGTATATAAAGAGCTCAGAGAAGTACCCAGCAGAGCAAAGGCTACTGAAGTATATGTTGCTATATGATACAAGATAGCCATGCCTTCTTTCTTCTGAGAACATCTTTTCCACATTTTTAATGATCAAAATATAATTGTTTCGTATTTTGCAAAAGTATTTTCTCCTCCTTGAAGCCAGTCTCCTTGCAAGGTAGAGCAAGGCTGTTTCCTGACCCATCCCTCCTCCCATGTGTGTTTCTTGCCTCAAAACATGTCCCTTCTTTGACCAGACAAGTGTGTTTTTTTCTCAACACAGCAGAAATCCAGCCAGCACGTTGAGCTGGAATCAACCATGTGTGCACTCCTGCCTGCAAGCACGCCACCACAGAGGTTCTATCTACATAGAAACAATACAGTACAAAGTTAACTTCTCCTGTGTTCTCTATGACTAAATCTTGATGTATGCCAGGAAAAGCTCAATGTTATAGTGAGAACTCAAGCTGGCAAGGTACACAGACCCTGCTCCCTTATCAGCCTTTGTATACCTGCTAGGCAGTACTAGTAAGATTAGAAGCTGGAGAGGGCTGATTTGAAATTTTCTACCTGGAGAGTCTAGGAGTGGCTTGTAGTTTCTGTCTGAAGTAGGTCCAGCTTCCTTCAAAGCCAGAGAAACCCCTCACTAGCCACTGGGGATCCGTAGACAGAGATGATATCATTGTCCATATTTCCGATAGGTCTACTTTTACTATATTCCTGATGGGTACACCTTTGCCATATCCCCGATTTTATAGACTCATGTCACTATGTCTCTGATAGATATACTTTCACCATGGCCTCTTTATTTTAGAAAACTTCTTCAATAAAAGTACCCTTTGCTGAGCTTATTTAATTTTGTCTTGTTTTTATTTATCTTTTGAAGAACATAGTTTATCTCTCTTTCCCTTTTCTTCTGTACTATAAAGTCCTGAAGATTGAAACAAGTTCAGCTTTTTACTTTCAACTGATTTTATAATATGAAAATATAAAAATATCACTGTTAATAAAAATCTTAAAATACAGTGTGAAATTAAAAACAAGAATATACTTTCTGTCCTTCTCCATATTGTCAATTTCAAGCATATTCTTCCTGAAATTTCATTTCCTTGGCTATTTCTTATCTATCTGCCTATCTCATTCAGTGTTTTATTCCTGTGAAGAGACACTGTGGCCAAGGATACTTTTATAAAAGAAAGCATTCAATCGGGGGCTGGCTTACAGGTTCAGAGGGTGAGTCCATTATCATCACGATAGGAAATATGGAGATATGCATGTCAAGGATGGTGCTGAAGAAGTAGCTGAGAGCTATAGCCTGGTCAGCAAATGGCCAGAGCAAGAGACTAGGCCTGGCATGGACTTTTGAAAGCTCTAAACCCACTCTCAATACACATCTCCTCCAACAGGACCACACCTTTCGATCCTTCCAAGTAGTTTATCAACTGGGGATAAAGCATACAAAGCTGTAAGCCTATGGGGCCACTCTCATTTAAACCACCACAGTCACTCTGTCTGTCTGTCTGTCTGTCTGTCTGTCTGCCTGCCTATCTATCTATCTATCTATCTATCTATCTATCTATCTATCATCTATCTATCTATCTATCTATCTATGTAACTATCTATGTATCTATGTATCTATCTATGTATTTATCTATGTATCTATCTACCATCATCAATCTATCTGTCATCTATCTATTGCCTCCTTTTTATCTATTATATAAATAATATATTCATGCAAAAGAACAGGCTCATTCACATATAGTTTATACAAATAAAGTCACTGGTCTACAAGATCCCCCCCTCCCCTATTGAATGTTCTATCATAATCATTTTCCAGGCTGTTCATGTATATTGATTTTTAATGATGTGCTGCCCTCCTAAAAGTGCGCTTACTAAATCAAGAAGCATTAGCATCTAGGGCTAGCAATCCCCCAAACTCTTCAGCCAGAATCTGGCTTCCTCATCCCTGACTGTTAGGTTATCAGGCTCTGGCTGTTCCTTGATCACTCTGCCTTTCCATGTGTCTTTTGTGCTCTGTGAGTCTTGAGAATTCATCTTTCTCCCCACTCTTTGCCATACCCGGTGCTTTACATATGGCAAGGATTCAATAAAAGTCTGTTGTAAGAATGAATGGACATTCAGAAAGCCTAGTATAATGCTACCAATGGAGACCAGGCCCATCTGCTAGGCAGACAGCATATGTAGTTCAGGGACTTCACATGTCGCTTTCAGGAAGTTACTGAGCTGTTTTTGTTTCCTCAGTTTCCCATTTATCCAGTAAGTCTATAGATATTGGCCTGTCTCCCAGAGACCCTGGGTAGAATCTGTATTCCAAAGTGCTTAATGGCACTGCTCAGTAAATAAAAGATGTCATTAATATGCATGAAGCTATTTCATCAAGAGGCCAAGAGAACAAATTTAAAAGCTATCTTTAAAGAAAAAGAACTAAGCAGCTATTCTCATGCATACTACTAACCACACGGAAGCCTGCAGAAGCCCAGACAATGGCCTCCCAGGGGCTCAGAACACTCTGTTGAAACTTAAGGTGACTCTGGTCTCACTGCCAACCACTTAGTGAGTCTAAAGAAGGAGAATCAACTACCTCCAGACTCTCAGAAGCAGGCCAGGAAGTCTCAGCATTGTGGGGCTGGGCCTAAGGGCTCTGAGACCATGTATCTAATGGCTTCTGAGAAGTGAGTCTAAAATTATGAAGAAGTAGGTAAGAAATAGACAGTGCATGAGAAAGAGAAAGGCTTAGGAGGATTTCCAAGGTCACATTTCTACTCATGGCCTTGAGAAATGGGGAGTGTGGTGAAGACAGAGCCATTAACAGCGACTGGATGGGAGCACGTTGCTCTGACTCTGAATGAACCAGATGCTGAGGAAGAAATTGTGGTGTTCTGGGTTCTGTCCAGCTATGTGACCTTGGGAAAAATCAGTAAGTTCTCCATCTAGAATTTTTATTGCCCCATGCCCACAGGTAACCAGAGAAAATTTCTTGTAGATTTCATATGTTCTCGTGAGCAGAAGGACTAGTGTCTTTCTCCTGAGCTAGCTTATTAATTATTCCAGAGTCTCTACCATTAGGCTGATATTCTCTTCAAATACCAGGAAGGAAAAAAGGGTAGTCTGGTGTGCACAGTTGTGGGCTTCCTATTGAGTTACCTTTGTGTCTGTTGTCACCAGAGGCCTTGCTACTGAAGATAGCCCATTCTACACAGCCCCTGTGTTCTTTTTTGTTTTTATTGGATATTTACTTACATTTCAAATGTTATCCCCTTTCCCGATTTCCCCTCTGGAATCCCCCTCTGTATCCCCCCCTCTATGATAGTATTCCCCCACCCATCCACCCACTCCCTCCCATCTCTCCACTCTGGCATTCCCCTACAGTGGGGCATTGAGCCTTCACAGGGACAAGGGCCTCTCCTCTTATTGATGCCCCATAAGACCATCCTCTGCTACTTATGTGGCTGGAGCCATGGGTCCCTCCATGTGTACTCTTTGGTTAGTTTTGTCTCTGGGAGCTCTGGGAGCTCTGGGGGCTCTGATTCGTTGATAGCCTGTGTTCTTTTTACAGGTGAATTAATGCCTTTTCTGCTCTGGTCCCTGTTACTTCCTGTACTGTTTTCTTCCCATTTTACTTCTGACTGAAAAGCTGTAAGTGGCCTTACTCAGACACCTACCAACACAGTTTCTAGGTTCATATCTACTTCTCCCAGACTCTGTCATTGAGATCACTTGTTCCAGATCTTTAAAAAAACTGATTTTTTTCTCCAAAAGACATTAATAAAACTAGTTATTACATCTAAAGAGGATGTTTGGAGCCTGAGTTCCCTTGACTCCCAGGGGAACCTGAAGTGTAGAAATTCACACTTCAATGTTCAGCTGCCAGTGGTTCCAGTTGTTGAAAGGATATAAAGAATTTATTTTTGCCTAGTTGGGAGAAATAACCTTTTCTAATGGATTAGGAGTCTTTCTGAAGGACTCCCCAAAATATCCACTGCCTACACAACAAAATAGTAGACCCAGTTTCTCAGTAAACAAAATAAATAAATAAATTAAGGGAAGATGAAGGGACAAATAATACTAAGGGTATTTGATAAAACTTCAAAGGAATCATACTATTTTAAACTAAATCTAGGTGTTTGCTAGCATTCATGCAAGTGTGTGTGTGTGTGTGTGTGTGTGTGTGTGTGTGTGTGTGTATCTGAAATCAACTATGCCATTTGGACTGTGTGGAAATTTGAGGGAGAATGGTTCCCCCAAAGGCTCACGTACTTGAATGCCTAGTCCCTAGTTGGTGGAACTGTTTTGGGAAGGATTAGGAGGTGAAGCTTTGTTAAAGGAGCTATGTCACCAGGAGTAAGCTTTGAGGCTTCAAAAGTCCACATGGAGCTCGGCCTTGCTCCCTCTACCTATGGCCTGAAGTTTAAGATATAAACTCTTAGCTACTGCTCCAGCATCATATTTGCTACCTATGGTCACAGCCCCTACCAGGAGGGTCATGGATTTAGCCTCTGAAACTGTAAGTTAGCCCCTAATCAAATGCTTCTTTAAAAATAAGTTGCTTTGGTCATGGTGTTTCTTCACAGCAATAGTAAAGTAATAGACAGAGGTTGACAATGTGGCTCCAGAAAGCCATAGACTATCTAATAAAACCCCTAGTACCAGGCATGAGAAACCTTCTTTTAAATCGTTAGTTCCTGTGACTCCCAAAACAGTATGGGCTACTACAGTGGCCCTTCGTTGCCTCCTAGACTGAAGATAAATCTCTGTTGCTGAAGACATCACATACTTTGGACACGGGACAAAAGACTCAAGCTAGATATAATCTGAAAGTCTCCCTCCTGCAGCCTGCCTCTAATAGTACCAGAAGATGCTAGAACAAATGTCAATACAAGGAAGCAATCAATAGCCCCGCCTGTCTAGAATGCCTCTGAACCATAATAATAGTGAGTCTCACATCTACTAAAGATGAAATAGTGGTTCTCATAGCTTGGCCCTAACCAAGAGCTGTCACATTGAATTTAAGGCTCTTTCAACCGGAAGGAAATTATGCCTGGTACTAGAAACTTACCCAACTTCCTGGGATGACTGGGGTAACAGATCTTAGAGGAGAACTGACTACTGCCCCTTACTCACCCAGCATAATTCCTAACTGTATTCTAAAACTACTTAGCACAAAACGTCACATGTGGCCATAATAGATAGATGAACTGATCGCAATGTGTCTATCACCAGTGATGCATCTATAACATGACCTCTGAATCCAGGGCTCAGGGAACGTTCTAAAAGAGCAGAAAGATTATAAGAGCTAAAGAACCAGAATGCCTGGTGTGAAATTGTGTCTCCTAGAAATCAGGGAAATTATACCCATGATACTTCAGCAATATGGCACTCAAACAAAACCTGAACAATAATAATACTAGGACACATACTAACTCAGAAGGGGGATGTCTTACAGAGTGTCACTTTATACAAAGAAATACAGGCAGTGAGAGATGAGAGAGGGAAAATGAGTCTGGAGATAAGCCCTCTAAACTATTAATCCAATACAAACTGGTTGCTTCTGTAATTAATATGTGAATATTTATACAGATTCATATATACACAGTCTATGTATATACACATAATTAAATGAACCACAGTAATCAAAGAAGCCATCAATTGAAGAGGGAAGGATTGGAGGGAAAGGATGTGAGAAATTGGAAGGATAAAAAGAAAAGTAGGAAGTAAGATAGTTATATTTTAATTAAAATAATAATTATAAACTCTGAGAGAAGCTTGGCCTGGGAGTCCACGTCTATTATACCAGCTACCTGGGAGGGTCTATGAGAAGGACCAGGAATCCCATGTAAGGTTGGGTTCATTGAAAAACTGCCTAAATAAACAAATGAATAAAATATAAAAGTCACAAATAACCAATGTATGTTAGACACATGTAGAAAAATCATGACAATCTCATTAATTTGACTAATTAATCAGTTAATAACTAAGCTTTTCAAGTTTAACTTTTAAATCTATTTTGTTACATTGCAATGTACCTCAACACCATTTGATTTTTACATGTCACTGGGTGTTAGGGGAATGAAATGAAGCAATGGATAAGAAAATGAAGCCTGAAAACCAAGAGAGTAAGTTCAGTAACAAGTAATTGATAGACACATGATATAGTCTATTAGGAAAAAAAAAACGGTTCTAGATACAAGGAACGTCTACATACACACAGATTCCCATTAAGCACTAAAAGAAGAAATTGGTTCCCGAAGGAAGATAAAGGGTGGAAGACTCTTGATTTGTATTTCAAATACAGAGAGGATGCTAAAGTGATACATTGGCTACAATGACAATTGGACAGCATGTTCAATTGGTCCAGTCACTCCCCAATTAAATGATGGCCATCTCTCTAGCTTGTCTATCTAATTCTGTCTGAATTTTCCTAAGACTCATTTTCCTAAATTTGAAATAAGAGAGTTAGACAAAAAACAGTGGAATCTGAATTTATTTTTATTTTTTGTCAGAACGTTTTGAACAAGTGAAGACTTACTAGTTTAGTTATTCAGTAAGCAAACTAACAAAATGGCATATTTGAGTGCTTTAAAACTACTCATAGTCAGAAATAAATGGCAGTCTTCTGAAGTTTATTTAAACCCTCTAGAGTAGCAGCTGTTGTCTTGCCTTGCTACTGCAATGTGAGGGCTCAGAAGGTATTTTAGGAGATAATCTTCAGTGGCTAATGTCCTGGATTCTCAGCTCTAGATTCTATCTACAGTAGTGAAGATTTTGAGCAACTAATAGTGGTTGGCAGAGGCATAGCGTGAATGATGAGTGCTTACTTTTTCTCATTGGAAACAGAGTAATTCCTTCAGACCAGGGTTGTCGTGTGAGTAAGCTGCATAGTATGAAGATGCTTAGAAGTCCATAAGCAGTCTAGACTATGACCAGTCCAGATGGACTTTCACAGTCTAATATTAAGTCTTGATTCTTCTCATGAGCTAATTTCTCATTTTTCTAATAGGTAGGTTTAAAATACTCCCTTGTACTAGAAAATTACGAGGCCAGCGTTTGTAGGTTAGTAGCTGTCTTTTCTTACATGAAGGGATTGTGAACATTGACAGACACTAGGGCTCTGGCAGTGAGCTGGCTGGAAAATGAAGAGGACTAAGGAATGAACAAAAATTACACACACCCTTGGAGGGCAGTAAGGCCAAGCAGCGTTTACAAGACTCAACTCATTAAGTTAAAGAAACTATGAGCTCAGTGAGTCATGTCAAATGTATTGCCTAATCATAGTGTGACTTCATTTGTCTCTGGAGCAGTAAGGTTTATTCTTTCTTTCTAAAAATCTTCAAGAGATTATGAACTAGAGACAGGGTATGTTTTTTCCCCATGTTCCTATGTGGTCATTTCTCCCTTTCCATACGTGGCCCTTAAACAATAGAGAAGTCAATTTATCCATTAATAGCAAAGAGTTATATAATCCTTGCAGCAAGGGCGTCATTTGTGGGGGTGGTCCACTCTCTACAAAGACATATTAATCATATAAGCTTATATTAGGAGGCTTCTGACCTTAACGGACTGATCTGTCTGATCTCTAACAATACAGGACTTCCCTCTACAGCCCTGCAGAAAGACAAGCCTTTAGGTTTTGCCTAACTGTCTTTAGTACCATGAACTAATCTACCGTGGAACAAATCTAAATCAAAGAAAAAAAACCTTCGAGTAGAAACAAAGGTCCCACATTGCCAAGAGTCTCAAATCCAAAAGGAAGAAAATGTTTGACCAGAAGCAAAGCAAAACTCCAAAGTAGGCATGTAAACAGAAATAAAATTAGCGTCTACAAAGACAGCCTGACATTCTTCTGATGGCCTCCTTTTGAACCAGTACCGGAAGTCTCATACGATATAGCTTGACACTCAGACATTATGAACTATGGTGTCCTTTTGTGATTTCCTGGGCATGTCTCTCAAATGGCCTATAAGTAGTTTAGTTTCATTGCTCACAACTTCTAAGCTGGAGCAAACTACCTAGGAAGTGCTTTAAAAAAAAATCTTTGTGATTCAGCCAATCAACGGTCTAAAAGGAATCTAAATGAGTCACTAGGATTCTATCATGTAGGGTGTTGCCTATGGTGCTACCCTATGGTAGCCTGCTTTGCCAAATGAATCTTCAAGGCTGGAGTCCAAATTGTCTAATCTTTCGACATTTCTAAATGGTCTGCAGAACACCAGGTAATTAGAACAATGGGTTGAGACATGTTACAGCCATGGCCCAGTCAATGCTCGCTGGTCGATGTTCTCATCTCAGTTTCAATAGTAGGTCAAGCTCCCATGGGTTTGTGTTTTCACTGTTGCGGTGGAGTTTTATTTTAAATACTTAGGGCAAATTTTAAGGCATTATAAGAAAGGTTTCTAGTTTCGTCATTTCCTTCTTCCTAGAGAAACCCAGATTTCTTCCTCTTTAAGAATGTACTTTTCTATTTAAAAGCATGTTCTCATTACCAATCTGCAAAAGTTGACCAGGAAAATGGAAAAGCCTATATCATGGATGGTCTTGAGTAAATTACCTAGTGCTTCAAATATATGAGCAATCTAGATAACTAATATACACACAATTCTCCAAACATAATCTCCATTTCCCCCACACCATTAGTGTATACATTTTATGTTTGTTTTAGTTGTATTCTGGTCATATTGAGAATAAGTATCAGTGACACAAGGAAGATGGTAATTTAGGCATCATTGGAGACAGAAATTGTCAAAGTATTCTGGCTGAAAACTCAGGAAGACATATAGAATCACAAGCATGATTATCAAGACACCAGACTTTTAGTATTTCAACTTTTGATTCTGGATTATACTGTGACTTTGTGGAAGTGAGTCAGTCTCTTTGTACATTAGTCCCTTACTTGGCAGACCTGGGATAGTAAGGCCACTACATCCACTTGTACTCAAGGAGACTGCATAGGATACTGTTAAATAATCTGGGCTTTGGCATTTCTTATTTTTGCTGCTGTTATTAAAAAATTAACATAATTGAAACTTGGCATAAAATATTGTTCTTCTTTCTGAGATATTAACTCAAGAAAGTAGAGCAGCTCTTTGTAATAGTTTGCAAAGCTAAAAAATAGCGTTAAGAAAATGTCTTTGGGAATGAAATTCTCCTTGAGCCTTTTGTCTTTCATATTAAATTCTATATTATGCTTACCCAGACCTTTTGAGAAATTTTTCCATGCCAGGCTTCATGAAGAAAAGTTTGCAGGGGAAAAAAATCTGCATCCAAGAACTTGTATAGATAGCAGAATAATGAATCTCCGAGAGGTAAGTCTCAGAAACTATGAGTGTTACTTTGCTCATGGTTCAGTAGAGTCCCCCAATAGGAAGATTTTCTTGAATTAAACTAAGTGGGCACAACCGAACCCAGATGCTAGGACTCAAGGCTACTTTTTGCCTGTGATCATGGAATAGTTCCAAAAAATGGCTAGCAAGGACAATGTTGGTGTCCCTAGAAATGTAAGCACTTTAGAAACTTGATAAAGCACAGTAATGGATTCTCTACCACGAGAAAGAGACACAACTCCTCCAAAACACTGACCTTGGATCAGTGAGACCCATATTAGATTTTTGTCTCAGGACCTTTTTATGTTCAAGTCACTAAGTCTGTGGTAAATGCCAGCCAAAGAACCTTAATACAGACCTCATGAGGCAAGGAAGGAGGAACAAGAAGAGAAACCATAAACATGTGAGGGGATCTGGTGACTAATATTTTTATGAGTAGAATCAGCTGACAGGTAAAATTAATGATGACTATGATAATGATGATGATAATGATGATGATGACCTTGAAGAGAACTTATTATACTCAATTCCAAACTATGAGATACAGTTTATTATTGATCCCATTTTCAAGATAAGAAAACTGAGGCACAGGATGCTAACTTACTGAAGGCCATAGAGCAAGCCCATATGTACCAATGGTTTGAACTCATGCAGTGTAGATACAGACTTACACTGCTCAGCATGTTCACTATGTAGGGTGACGTGTTCTAATAGAAACTCGGTAGCAAGGTCTGGAATTAGGTAACTTCCTTGACCTTGAACTGGTAGCGTATTATTTTTGAGATAGAGTCTCATGCAGTCTACCTTGGCCTGGAACTTGCTATGTAATCTAAGTTGGCCTTGAGCTTCTAATTCCCCTGCTTCAGCACCCTGAGCACTTGGATTAAAGGCAGGAGTCAACATGCTCAGCTCTGAATAGGCCTTTGGTTGAAGAGACTAAGATCATTTCAGGAAGTTGACTGAACAGTGTTCCAAGAACACCTCTTTGCTTGAGGAATGGTAGAACTTGAGTTAATGGCATTCTAAGTGTCAGAAGATTTCCTGGCAGACATAGGTAGATCTGGAAGTCCTCACTTAACTCACCAGACAAACCAGGAAAGGGAAGGTTGAAAGCAGAGAAAGAGACCTAACAAAAAAATAAACAAAAACCTTCGTTTATGGGACTGGGTTTTTACTGTATCCTGTATTTTTCTCCTACGTTTAACTCGTTAGTTGTCAATTTCTGACTTCAGTCTCTCTGTAAGGTGGGATTGAGTGTCTATGTCTATGTTCCTGAGGGCTGCTTAGGCATTAAGTAGAAGTGGTCCATAAATGAACAGACATGGAGGTCACACAAATATATCTAAGTGTTTTCCACAGAAACTGTCTCTGCGTTCTGAAACTACTACAGGCTTATGATACAGAAGTAAGGAGAGATGCTCCAACCATATCAAACTGAGTCTCTCTAAAGAAAGACGGGGCCAAGCTCAGCAGTTTCTAGTGGCTGCTCCTAGGTGAGGTAGGGACAGGAGGTAGTAATGGGTATGTGTGCTGGAGAATGTATTAGGAACCCTGAAAAAGTGAGCTGGGCTGCACAGTCAAGGTCCGTGTGAGCAGAGGAAGCTGTATGACAGAAATGTCTGATATTAAAGCAGTGGAGCCCAAGATTTGGCACATTCTGGCCCAAGAGCAGGAACTTAGGCAACATCCACTGGGGCAGTTCCCCGGGGTGTAGCATTTGGCAAGCTTCTGGACTTCAGTGTGCTGGTGCAACCAGTTTGGTTAGGTTTTGAGTTTAGACTGACATTTACATCAGTTTCATATGAAGGCTAAAGGAAATCTGATGTAAAGGACAAGTTCCAGAGAAAAGCCTCAGAGTGATACTCTGGATTCTTCACTAGCCTTCTCCACTGTCAGTTTGAGAGCAGAGGTCACACATGGATGCTTCATGAAGGAATCCCTCTTAAAGGATTCTGAAGAACTTTTCCCTTGCTTGATGGAAATAAACGAGTGTAATCTAGATGTCACCAAGAGTTCAAAATTCCTTTTCAAACAGTCAGAAGAACCTGGTAGCCAGAAGGTTCACCTGAGCATAATGGGTCCCACCTATGCAAAGAGGGAGTCTTTAGATCACAGTCTGACCAACAAGACACAGAGATATCCCATGCCTTTTGGAAACAGCTCCGTCTCCAGGAATTTTCTGACAGTTACATTTATTAAGACTTGCCACTGTCATGTTAATTAGGCCATATATTCTTGTTCAGTGATCTGAAATATTTTTTCTTTTTCTTGTTGACCAAAATGCAATTTAACTTTAAAGAAAATGTTGTAATAATAATAAATCACCCCATATTCTGTCACTAACATGATCCTCATTTTCATTGTTCTTACTCTTAATCCCTTTAATCAATGACAGATTCTCTTTTGTCTTATAGAAAAGACATTCTTAATGAGAAAATGAAAATAGAAAAGGAAGAATTCTTCTATTATCTACTTAAAGTGACACAATCTATTTTGAATAGAACACAAAACTTCTCATACATGAACCTCGAACCCCGTTTCCTGCAATGGAATGCAGCCCTAAGGCGTGGAACAAATTCTTTGAAACTTAACAAATTATAGTAACTGAAATATGCATCTCATTCAAAGTCAGAAAGTCAGAAAGTATGGCTGACAGAGTACGGGAGCAGCAGGATAAGCCTGTACAGAGAAAGGGTGGCTTTCTGGATTATACTAACATCCCTCTCTAATACAAGTCACACACACACACACACATACACACACACATGCACGCACACACACACATACACACACACATACATACACATACACACACATACAGACATACACACATACACACACATACACACACATACACTCATACACACACATACACTCATACACACACATACACTCATACACACACAGATACACACACACATACACACATACACACACATACACTCATACACATACACAAAGACACACAGACACACATACACACATACACACACATACACTCATACACACACATACACATACATACACTCATACACACACATACACTCATACACATACATACACACATACATACACACACATACATATACATACACACACACACTCACCCCTAGGACCCGGACCTTGGCAAGCTTCACTCTCTTTGCTTTGAATGTATTGCCTCCCAATTTCAGGTTCTTTTAATGTGATGACAACAGGTGGCTCCTTTGAGAGGTAACCAGGAGGCATGGGGGCTTGTGTCTCACTAATGGAGCAGCTCTTGCTCCTGCTGCTATGTTAAGATACAGGAAGCTTATCGCTGGACCAAATGCTGGTACCTTCATCCTGGACTTCCCAGGTATGAGAAATAAATATCTATTCTTCCTATGTTATTTGGTCCACAGTGGTCTGTTATAGGACATCATTTTTCTACTTGCTTCATATGGATCTTTCTCTTCTCTCTGATCAAGGAATGCTGATCTGACACATGAGCTGTGAGGCAAACAGTCCTTTTACATAGAGCATGCAATGACAAATTCTTGTTCTTTTTAGCCTCCCTTCCAGTTCATGGCAGAAAGGGTGAAGGGCCTCTTTTTCACCAATGAGACTCTGTATCTGTAGGTTGGCTCTGAAAAGCATTTTCCCTCTTGCTAGAAGGTAACAGATAGTACTGACATCAACCTTTCTCTTCCTGCCTTGAAAACAGACGTGACCCCGGAAATGGGTGGCCTTGTCATCAGGTGATAGGCATGAGAAAAAGGGTGAAGGAACTCTTCTGCCTTGCTGAGTTGCGAAGTATGTACCAAGTGCTACCCATCTCTGGACTCTTATTATCAGAGAACAGGAAATACCAATTTGCTTAAGTATCTTAGGCAACTTAACTAATTGACACAAAATTATTCTTAATTAGTATAGCCACCCCCATCATCTTACCCCAACCAATCCAGCCTGAGAATCACAGTGGATTCAAATGTGTCCTGTAGCCAATGATTACTTACTTGGTCTATAATCTTAGACAAGGTGTGTAATTTATATAGACTTTGTTCTATCAACAATATTGAAATAATAGTAGTGCATGCTTCATATTTGCTGGTAAATTGATGAAACTGGAAGAAAACGAGCGAAATGCATTAATTCATTTAAACTATTTAAGACACTGGCCAGCAGATAAAGGCCAAATAACATTGGTTTCCTGATTGGAGGTGGTTTTGTCTCTCAACAGCCATTGAAGATTAAGATTTTGGAACTCTTCCTGTTTCCTAAAGCATGCTTGATTTTCCAGCTCTTGTAGACTCCACCACACACCCTTTGACTCCATATCATGAAGAAAAATGCAGAGCAATTATTACCCACCATCTGGTCCACCCTGCCTCTTAGAGGTCTCCACTCTGAAGCCTTGAGTGAACTGTGTCTCAGTTGCTATTTTAAAACCTAACTGAGCTGGAGCCTCATCGTAACTTATCCACTGGTTCTTGAAAAGGAGAAACTTGTAGCCATGTGAGAGAAAGAATAAAAGTGTTGGGTCTATTTCCTAATGCTTTGCTCCCAGAGGCTGATGGCTAGGCAGCCTAGAAAAATCCAGCTGTTGCCATGACAGTGGACTCCAAGACCCCCCACAGTTGCCTCTTGGTCTCCCTCACACTTCAAGGATGGGAAAAACAAATTGTTCAAAGAGTCTCCTTACTCCTTGGGAACAAGGGATTAGGCTAAAACTGTAGTATTACTTTAAATAAATAAAGTAGTCCCTTGAGACCAGATGAAAACATGCTCCTATTAAAGTTTATAAAGAAGGGTTGGAATTAGTGAGAATAAAGTCAAAGGTGGCTGAGAGGATTGAAGTGGCTTCTCTGAAGTGGACGGCATAGCAGTTTGTGTCTATATTACATGTGTCACCAAAGGGGGTTAACCATGGCCCCGTTTCCCCTATGAGACCAATTGAAGTGCAGAATAGTCTGGAGTCTTGGGGTGGGGAGTATGTAGGTTGAGGGGGTCTCAGCTTTGGGGCTCTGTCCAAGGTAGCTGACCAGCCTCTGGTCTTCAAGGGTGGCTGTCTACTTAGAGTAGCTGGGAGAAGATACCTTTCACTTTCATTGGTCAATGGGAAAGAGAATTGGTATGTCCTAGTCTAAGAAGTCCTAGTAGAGGCTGCTCATGGAGATCGAGCCAAGGAAGCAAAGGACAGACACAGACACAGTCCCCGACATACACATGCACACACCACCTGAAAACTTGTGTGAAGGATGGAGGAAAGAACCTATTTCTTCTTCAACTACTCATTAATTCCTCACTAGAAATAAGGCTTTCTCATGATGGTTTTCCCAAGTGAATTTAAAATGCAGAACAACAAAAAGAGACTTTTTTTTCTTTTGTTCTGGTTAAGAGACAAGACATTGTACAAATCCATCAAAGATGAGTTTCAGTTTGTATTCTTTAGTGCAATGTGTGCATTGTGTGAAAGAAAGTCCAGTGGGATAAATTGTCTAGTGGGTGAAGTTTCTCATGGTTGGGGTGGTCACTGTGTGTAAGATACAGGTTATAATTTCACTCCACAAAAAAGCAAGTAACATAGTAACTCTCCTTCGACGGGTACTTTCTACCTGGCACTCTGCTAAGAATTTAGTATGTTTCAAAAGTAGGGCGTTAGTCTCAGTTCTTTCAATAGCAGTGCTTTACAGAGGAGAAACTGAGGGGCATAGAAGCTGTGATTTGTCCACTGGTTAAGGTCAAGGTTGGAGTCAAGCTTCCTTTGACTCCAAATCTGCTTCTTCCTTGGCCTTCCATTCTCCCTTTACTCCATCTTGCCTCATGCATCTACTTAGTCCTTGAAAATGTAATACTTGAAATGCTCTCTCCTCTTTTATTTTGAAAAAAATATCCTCTGTTTTCTTTATAGTAAAACCCTACTCTGAAGCCTTCCAATACTTAGGTTGTGCCAAGCTAACAAGTGGTAAGAATAACAGTGGAAGGACTTTAACACAAATTGCCAAAGTTTTGGGTAATCCATGTAATTCAGCTGACATCTGTGACACAGGGATGGGCTTTGGTCCTTCCCAAGTCCCCAGTGTGACATCACACACTGTCTATAGTCAGATTCCCAACTCTTGGACTGACCATCGCTAGATCTCATATAGGACCTGCTATCTTTGTAAGCTCTAGTTTTGCTACTTTTTGGATGGAGGTTACAATATAGGCTTCACCCCTTAGAGCTATTGGAAAATTCCCAAGCCTTTGGACGTGATGGTCTATGATGATGAGCAGGATGGTAGAGATGGTCTCTCACATGCTTTCTCAAACACTATTACTTGGGATGTGTTGGCAGAGGCTTTGTATAGCATTGAGAAGGCAGGGATTTTTTTTTTAGTTTTCTCCTGTTATGTTTCTTTGGGAAATAAAATGGTTGACAGGGAGAGACCTTCTATGTAGGGCTAGAGCTTAGAGAAGAGGTTGACTGATAACAGGTGACATAGAAAGTCTCAAATGTGGGTTGACAGAAGATAGAGTGTAGTTCTATCAGAAAGGAACTTGGTCTTCGAAAGCATTTGTGCCTTTGTCTAGGTGATACTGGCTTTACCCCACCTTTACTTTCTGGTTCAGACTGACTCCCTCCAGTTGGTGCGCAGGTCTCTTCTCCATGACCATTCTCCCTCCTTGTCTTTGCCTATGGAATTTACAGTCACCTTTTCAGTCCAGTGGAAACTCAGTGAAATGCGCCCTTCTTGGAGCACTTATGACAGAACCGTCTTCATCTCTAATATGTTATTCTTTCTGTAGTGACATCACATTTGGTATCCAATTGTTCACAGTTAAGTCTGCATTTTTTTCATGGGCTGGACTTGTGCCAAATAAGAATTCCAACTTCAGGTCAGTACAGAAGCCAGATGGAGCTGATGCCCAGTACTCAAGACGCATACTTGTTTAACAGGAAGATAAATAGAAACCGGCCAAACTGTCAGGGTCCTAAAAGCTCAGCAGTGTAAATCCTTCCATCTCAAACAAGTGCCTAAATAGAATCAAAGTGGTGATGTTTCCAGCCTCGAATTCTCATCAGTATCATGGCCAGACTCGTGTGGCTCTACTCATCACATGGGAATTTTAAGCTTTCTCAGAGAACCAACCACAAATTACACTTTCCATCCCTCCCTCTTCATATCTTCATCTTAATGGAAATTCTGAGCCTGGTTGTTTAATTGGGAAAAGAGCCAAAAGGACATGCTCACTCCTGATCTATTGTGGGTCTCCCAAACTGCCTCTTTCAGGATGTGTGCTCTCTGGCCTCAATTTGTATATTCTCTCTCCACCATGTCAACATTCCTACAGATTTCTTAAGTTCCCACTTATGAATATATGCATTTTCCCCATGGTTCATGTCCTTTGGCAACTTTCCAGAGTCTTTGGATTTGTCTGTATGAACCCTTTGCTGATCCCCAAGATTCTGATGTGCCCACCAAATTTATTACATTACACTGGAACTCTTGAGCTCATTTGACTACCTTTGGTCCCCTATGATACACTGAGTATCTAGTCTATATTTTCCCAAGCATACTCCTTGGGAAACACTCTTTCTCCTAACCCAAGTATTCTCAGCTGTTTTAATGGGCTGACATACCCTAAGATCCTGACTCCTCAGCTCTAGTAACTAAATGACCTGTTAGGGGGCACATACTGAACTTGGATCAATCATAGTGCCCTGTGACAACTGATGATTGATCCATTGCAGACGGCCTGATGGCAATAGTAGAATCAAAGTCTTATCTCTGGGAGTTTCAAACCCAAGCTGCTAGGGAAGGCAATTCTTTTCCTCTTTAATCCTGTATTAACTATCTGGAGTCAGACTGCCAGAACGTTATAGCTCTCTCCTAACAGGAGTGCTTGTTGTGGAACACACAATGGAAGGAGCAAAGATGACATTTAGAAAATCTTAACCATATTTGAGTTATTGATTTTCCAGTTTATTGTCACCTCTACCAGTTAAATTCTTTCATCAGGCAATCTTGTTGTTGGCTGAATTATGCCATCCAAAATTCAAAAATCCCTGTGCTTGAACACCTTGAACAAAGTGACTAAGTTCAAAGGAGGTACTAGGGTGGGTCTTGATCTAATATGTTTTATATTCTAACAAAGAAGAACTTTCTACATACAGAAGAGATATGGGATACATATACACAAAAGAAAAGGTCACTTGAAGACACAGAGCAAAGGTCACCACCTGCAAACAAAATAATGAGACCTTAGGAAAAAGAAAAGTGACAAATAGCTGACTTTGAACATCTAAACTCTAGTCTTGGGAGGTAAATTTCTATTGTTCAAACCAGCTGACCTGTGATCCTTTGAATGCAGCCCCAAAATTAATATAGATCTCAACATTCCCCTCTATTTGTTCAAATTAGTTTAATATTGGTCTCTAAATATTATAATCAAAGGACACAATAACATGTTAAATGTCCTAAGCAGGTTTAGTGGTTGGGTGTATTCCAATGGTTTCATGTCCTGTTACAAGGCTCAAGGCTGTGACAATAGTGAGGTAACACGTTCCCTCACAGACTCCTTTATGAGCCAAGATCAAACTTGAATTAGATAACTTCGAAATTCTGCCTCAGTATAATGAACTAGTGGTTGCTTGAAACGTCACTTGCCAACAATTTTCCCCTTAAGAGGATCCAGAAGCTTAGGACTGAGGAATGAGGAGACCCAGACTCTGAGCAACAAAGGTCTGGATAACTTTAATTGAAAAAGAAGAGGCTTGACAGTCATTTCTTGATAGCATTTGCTAGACACAAACTCTCCTATCAGATGAGGGCAGTACAGGTAACCACTGGAGTTAGACCGGGCGACTTGCTTCAAATAGGACTGAATGACACCTTTTACCAACCTGCAAATGAGCTGCTTAATCACTACCAACCAAGAAGGAGTTCTTTCTGGCTGCATTCTATGTGGCTTCATCTGCTACCTCAATATCACCGGTTTTCCAGCTGATGATGTCATCTCAATCCCAAGTTCCACTAGTGTTTTATAACTACTGCTTATACTCAAAGTTCCCTGTCCATTTGAACTCGGCTGCTTGAGCTAAGACTCCAAATGTTCACCGTTTGCAAGTACAGGCCTTGAGGAGTAGCCTTCAGTCTTGACTGGCTCCAGGCTTTATTGACATTTGAGTTTTTATTTGTCGGTAGCTCTTCCTCTCTGTGGTCTTCCTCCACAAATGTTCATTTGCTGTATCCCACTGCAAGAATTGTCTCCTTCCAACAGTTTAGTTGCTTAATGCATTCTATTTTCTTGTAGATAAAAACCACATTGCTTACTTAGAAGCAAACTAAAGATGTGTATTCTAGCAATTTGGGGAAATGAAGGTAAAAATTGAAAAGAAAAATAGACATGAAAAGGCTAAATAAATCATAAAATCAGGACATGGATTTTTTTTGTTGTTGTTGATTTTTGTTGCTCTTCTGCAAGTGCACCTTTCTCTAAGAGTCTTGTGGATTGATGTCTATAGGCATGTGAGGGTAGTCACAAGATAAGGCAAAGCCTGTGATTGGGCAGTGAGAAAGAAAGGCGGGCTGAGAATTTTGCAAATGGAACAGAGTATGGAGGGGGAGGAAGAAGGAAGGTGGAGGAGGAGAAGGATGACCCAGATTCATGTGGCTTTAAATAGCCACAGGAACTATGAATATCTTATACGGGATGGATAATTATAGGACAATTTGTCTTATCTCGATGGGCAGTTTATATCAATATCAATTGACTCTGAGTTTATTGTGTGGAAGGTTTGCCGGGTGAGAATTTACTGATATGAATCTGATTGATACTTTACAAGCCTCTAGAGTTTTGATTTTTGCCAGGGTACAGGGATTTATGAGAGCTAACTGCAAGATGGGCAGTCACTGAATGGGGCCGGTATGGCAGCAACCCACCATGAGAACAGTCAGGTATAGACATGTTAGGAGCTCTGGGCCAGGAAGCCTGCAGAGATGAGAACACCCTGCTGGTGCTCCCGCTACTGTGGGATTGTGCTCCTTTTATATTATTCCCCACTACAGAGTCTGGGTGTTTTCCTTGAGCCTTGAGGATTTTCTTCCAGCCTTCTATCGTCTTCCCATGGTTCCCATGTTCTCCCACCTTGAGTTCCAGGGCTAGTAATTGTATTCTGCAGTGAACTTGCTTCTAACAAAGGCCTTAACTGTGTTCATGTACTTCTTCCTCCACAGAGCAAAAGTTTAGGAGAGATCTTTATTTAAACAGTATTTTATTTAAATAAATTTATTTAAATAACATAACCATGCTTTCCACAATAAAAGCAGACAACCATTACTGAAATTATTTACTGCATCAATTTTTTTCAGAGTTCTTTATGTAGACAAACACTTGAACACAGCTAAAGAATTCTCCAGAAAGTTGCAAATGAATGCTCTGACTGAGTATAAATGCTTTTGTCCCGAAATGGGAAAATTGAGGCAAATTTATTTGTCTGAGGATCACAATTCACTCAGTTCAACTCAGAAGGAACCGAGATGTTACAGTCTCAGATGCTCTGATCTTTGCCACCTTCTTAACATTTATCTTGTTTTAATATGAACATTTCAAAGTACTACAAAAAGAACAACTAAACGTGATTCAGAATTCAGATGTCCTTGGAAAAGAAAGACTTCTTTGAAGCAGTGAGATTCCTTAGAGAATTCTAAATGGTTGTGTATCAAGAGAATCTGGGATGAATGCCACTGGAAGCAACACTCAGAGAGTCTTTTGACCTCCCATGCCCCTTTTGTGAAGAGCCTCTTTTAAGGTTAGTGCTCTGGTGACACTGAGTTGACCTTGCTAAATTGCTTCAAAGACTTAGAAGAAAAGAAGAGTTAAAATATATTAGAAATGTTTTTTTTTTAATTCAGGCTATTATTTTTACTTGTTCTCAAGAACTAATAAATTTCTCTGAATGAACATTTTTTTTTTCTGGTTGAAAACACTTAGCATATTCTTTCTAGCACGTCCATATTCAAATCCTCAAATCACATCATTATACATTTTACAATATAAAGATAACCTTGTTGCCAAAAATATGAAAAATATGGACATAGGTAGATGACATAGTAATGAACATTTTGCTTGCCCAAGCTCTAATGGGCTACACACATAAAATGTGTATGTTTATAAATACTCACTCTCAAAGAGGAAGGGAGTGCTGACCCGTGCCACGGGGATCAAACTTGAAGACATATTGCAATGTGACCTAAGCCAGGCATAAAAATCAGCCATGTGACTCCATCTTTATAATTTCTTAGAGCATTCACATTCTTAGAGTCAGAAAGCACAACAGCGGCTACCAGAGCCCAAGAGATGTAGAGACTGGGAATTATCATCTTCTAATTAGAGTTGCAATTTAGTGTCACCCAAAAGTTGTAGAGGTGGATGGCGGTGGAGGCAGCATAACAATGTGAGTATACTGGACACCACTGAAGTCTGCACGTAAAATGGCCAGAGGGGTAGATTTTCTATTATGAATCTTTCACCACAGCAAAAGAAATAACTGGAGGTCACAACTTTACAGAAATCCCTTAGAGAAGATAGGTGACCCTACCTTCTAATCTCTAATACCTACAGATATGTCTTGTGAAAGAAGAATATCCTTGAGTAAACATCTTATATTTTACATTCAGTAAACATTTGCCCAAATTAAACCCAAGAATCTGCTCTACAATGGAGAAGATGAACTTGCCTTTCTTAGCACTTATCCATGGTATGTCATGTGCTGTGCACAGTTGATATTTCCATATGGAGTGAAAGGAAGAATCTGTGGATTTTATTCCTTCCCTGCCTCTATTTCTCCAAAGCCAAAATGAATTATATTACAGAGATATTATAGAGAGAAAAGGAGAGAAAAGAAAAGAAAAAGATCAAGAAAAAGAGCTGTTATTAGGGAGGCCACTGGACTTTTCCTCTAAAAATATTAATAATCCTTCACAATCTTCCTACAGTATTTTCAGTTAGTAAGCTGAGACAAAAACATATCTGTCTTGGGAGTAAGGGCTACAAAATGACTAGTAACTTACTAATCTTCAAAAAAGCTGAATATCTATTACAATAAAAAAAGAAAAAAGAACCAACAGCAACCCAGACCTTCTCATAAGCTGTGATTCCCTTTGAGAGATTAGCATCCTCTCCATGGTCAAAGTCCAATACATCTCACCCCTCCCTGAGGGAGCATCTACAACTGTGCTTCCTCCTTCTGATATATAAAAGATAGCTTAGCTTTGACAAGTCATCAGATGCCCACTTTTCTGATAAGGGGTTTCCAAGTGGGAGAATGAGGGAAATATTTAGGTAAAGCAGACAGTCATACAGTTTGGCGAGCAGGCTAGGATCTTAGTGACAAAGTTAGAAGACTCTTTGACTTTCCCTCCGTGTGCAAGATGAGGTGCATAAGAGTGCCATTGGGCATTGAAAGAAGCACCACGAAAGCAGCTGAACATGAATTCTTAGCCTTACCCCATGAATAATGAGATAATTACATGTTAAAATATAGGCAGTATGGTTTGTTTTTTTTTGTTTTTTGTTTTTTTTGTTTTTGTTTTTGTTTTTGTTTTTGTTTTTTTTTTAGGAGACCTTCAGAAACATCTCATCCTCATCCTCACTACACTTTTATAATCTAAGTTCTAGGTTTCTTTAAGCCTTCACACTTCTGAGATTCAATTTAAAACTTATTTTAAGGATACATGATATAAGGATCCTATAAACAAAACCTTTACTTCTTTTGGGAAGTCACAGCAACCCTCTTCTACCTATCACCTTCTCAGGCTACCTAGCCCTCACCAATTTCTCTCTTCTCTGAGTAGAAACAGCTATTTCCTGTAGTGCTCCGAGGGGGTGATCTGTAACCTATCTTTCGCTGTTACTGTTCTTTGTTTGCTTAAGAAACATGGTCGCATAGATAGTAAAATCCTCCAGGGTAGAGAAGAACATTAAACTTTTCTTATTATCTCCAATTTGTAGCCTGGAGCCTGAGCCGCAACCCATAAATGTTCAATAAATGTTCGCTGTTAATGATGAGCTATTGTAGATTCATCTGAAATATAGTCCGGATAAAGACAATCCTGGACAAGCACAAATGATCATCTAACAACCATGAAAGCCAAGAAATCAATGTGAGTGTTGCCTGTGCACCAAGTAAAAGACGAAAATAACACCCTCACCCTACTCCAGCATCCAGCATGATTATGGATTATATTACATGAAGTTGTCAATACAGACCAACTTAGTAACAATGATTTCTGAGTTGAAGAAGAGAATATCAGAGACCGTAATATGGCAAAAAAAGGCAGAGGATAAGAAAGACCATTCTTAGAGAAACAAAGGCATACCACTGATAAAGAACCTGTTTGCGAATTAATCACCTCAAGCATAACTCATGAAAGTGTGGAGTTTTGCTTTCTTCCCTCACACTTCCCCAACCCAGAGACTGACATTCTGACACATTCCTCAAATTATGCAGGTGGCCAGCACTTACCCAGTGAGTAACGGCATCAGAAGACAAAGTTTGGGCATTCAACCTTTGCCAAAACAAACCCAGCCCTTTCAAACGAGTTACGTTCTTGCCATGTGAGTTGAGTTTGTTCATGTGCTTCTAATTTATGTGCACGGGGAGAAAGGTAGAACATGACGTCTGGCCCACATTTTTGCTTTCTTCCACAGGATTTTGCTTACATGAGTGGTGAAATATTATGATGACTATGTTCAACTAATAAATCTCATTCCTAATTCTCATTTATCTGCTGTCTACTTAGTCCTTTTTTTTTTCCTGGATTATGACTTTTAGGTAGATATCTCTGCCATTTTTATCACAAGTACCAGGAACAGAACTAGTGCAAGTATAGGAATGTTTGGTGTGGCACAGTGGGGTAATCTGTCAGACCAATACATGTGTCTCTGAATGTGGGTGGGCATTTGGGACAGGTTAATAGGAGAATGAAGGCCACTGGTTTTCTACCCTACTCATATATGGCGTACTGTTAAGCGAGAAGCCTAAATAGGATAATTACTCTGTCTGGTCATTTCTTTGGAATATTGATAGTGGTTTGAGTGGATTTTCATAGCACTTATTAGCTCTTCAGCTCAATTAACATGAATTGGTGTGTTTATTTCTTACTCCATCCACAGCTGCAATTCTCAGTCACCTTCCATAGTTTGAATAATAATCATGCACATAAAAAGAGTTGTAATGCTCTGGATTTTCTCCACTATTATTGACTCTTTTGGCGCATAGAAGTCCACCCACTAAAGGCAATGAACGTGAGCTAGCTAATCAGAGAGACATAGGAACAACTTCTACAATCAATTTGGATTCCTTCATGACCAAAAGAACGCCAATGCCCGCCAATCTCTTGGAAACAAATGGTCTATGGAATTATGTAAAATCAAAATTCTCTTTGAAAGTAGGACTTTTTTATTCTTTCAGAGAAAAAATGTAAAATGTCACTATGTTTAGATTTAGCAAGCTATTCTCGTGTTGTTGTTGTTGGTGGTGGTGGTGGTGATGGTGATGGTGGTGGTGGTGGTGATGATGGTGATGGTGGTAGTGGTGGTGGTGATGGTGATGGTGGTGATGGTGGTGGTGGTGATGGTTTCTCAAGTCAATTTCTTTATGCAGCTCGGGCTGTCCTGGAACTCACTCCATAGACCAGGATAGCCTAGAACTCAGAAGGCCCATTTGCCTTTAACTCCCAAGTACTGGGATTAGAGGTGTGTGCCACCGCCTCCCAATTCATAAGACGTTCTAATAAGACACACAATTATTCTTCAAGGAGCTGAGGACACAGACTTAAATTGAAGCTTGTACTCACAGTCATGCAGGTCCGGCTGATGAAGTAGACTGAGGGGATTCGAGCCTTGTCCTTGTTTGTCCACAGAGGTAGGAAGATGTCAATGCGATGCACTCACACCCGGAAACACTCAGTAAGAAAACAGGAAAGATCTAAGGAGAAGTGCAGATCACCTTATTCAGTATGGGCACTCTTTTGGGTGATGGAAGGACACTCCTACCCCCCACTCCTACCCCCCCCCCCCCCAAAAAAAAGGTGAGTGGAAGCAATGACTGGAACCAGTATTCTACATCATGGGGTAGAAAATGGAATTTCCCACTAGGTGGTGCTAGGACAACTTCTGGGGTATTGTCACCCAGGCAGAGTAGAGAGAAACATTTTAGTCGTTATGTCTCTGTAAGTAAGGATCTCTGTAATGTTCCACATGGATTGAAGTAAAGCTTGATATTTGCAGTGGGATATATAGCTGGAATTTCATAAATGCATGTTCTCATGAATGTGGTTTCCAATGTGAATATGAGTGCGTGCAAAAGCATGCACATATAGGCATACGTGTTAGATCATGCGGGTCAGTATCAGTGCAGGTGTAGACTGAAGCACGTTGCTATAACAAAATGAAAGGACGGTGAAGAAAGAGGAGCAGATAATACGGAGTGTGTGTCATCCACTAGGTATTTTATTCGCCTACGCAATCCCCTTCACGATGACTGGGGAAAGCATCTAGCCTTACTCTGGGTTTATTGAAGAAGAAATTTGATGGGCTTCATATAGGCTAAAGGACTGTCCCAAGGTCACATAGGTAGGCCTGGATTGAAGAACAGTTCTGCGGTACTTCAAAAGCACAGCATAGCTAGACATCACTTAGGCTTACTATAGCTTCTTATAAGATACAAATAACTCCCGAGAATGGGGTCCGCGGTGTGTTTACACAAACAATACGGCAAGTGCCTTACATAAAAATAACGTATGCAAAAGTCTAACCTATGTTGGGCTGAAATATACATAAGGGTTACATTAATAAAATATTCTGCCTTCCTCCTTTTTACGCCAAAATTGTTATTAAGTAACTTCACTACCGAAAAACACACAATCATGAATTGCATATATAATTCAATAAAAATAAACCATTTAAACAAATAACAAGCTTTAAGCTTGATCTATCAATCCACATGTGTAAGCAATTGAAGCCATTTACTCTTATCCTCAGACAATGGCATTAAGGTAACACAAATTCCATTTATGTTGCTGCTTTATAGTTCAGAAAAAGCATTTCCATTGCGATGATTGATACCCACTCAGGTATGGTCTGTTTGCATCGAAGACACTGTAATCTTTGAGCAGCAGCCTCTTAATTTTTTTTCTTGTCCTGAAAGTACTATTTTGTAAATTACATTTCTGTTGGACAGGTTAAATAATGATGTATACAGTGGGCATTTAGCGTAATGTCTGGCAAATGGAGAGTGATGAATAATAGCCAGCGATGGTGTTTATGATTGCTATAGGAGGAGGAAAAGCAGAACAAGAGGGAACTGGGGCAGGAGGAGAGTGTGCAGGAGGTGAGGCAAGAGGCAGAGCAGAAGCAGGTAGACTTGTGGGTAGAGCTAGAAGAACAAGGTGACAATTTGTACTTTCATTCTTAGTGGTAGAGTTTTTCTCTGAGGTTTCAGGAGAGGCAACTGGAACCATATAAAAATTTAAATACCCGCCTTGAATTGGCTACTCACTCTACTCTTTATCTTAGGCTTCCATATGAAGTTCTACTCCCTCCCTCCCTCCCTCTCTCCCTCCCTCCCTCCCTCCTTCCCTCCTTTCCTTCCTCCCTCCTTCCCTCCCTCCTTCCCTTCTTTCTTTCTTTCACCTGAGATTGGTTAACATTTCTAGAGGTTGAGAAGAAAGTGCTGAGAACTGAGTTCCTGGCGGAAACCTTGGGTTTGAAAAGGGCGAGGAGGACGAGCACTGTTTTATTTAGTTGTTCTTTGGACACCGGAAAGCATCTTGTTTAAAGTTGTCTTTTAAAAGTGAGAAGGGCGAGCTCTACAACTCCAATACTAAACGGAAGACAGGGAGGTTTTTTCACAGAAGAGTCAAGATAAAACAGATGTTTCTTGTGGTTTCCAAAGCTCCCCTGGGCATTACCTGGTGCCACAGGTCAAAACTGAGGCAGAGGAGGAAACGTGGAAATATTTTCTGTTGCTTTCAAAGGAAAATCCCACTTACAATTTCCCCCAAGTAAGTTTCTTGGGTGTTATTCAAAAATCTCAGTCTTCGTTTTTTTTCATTTGTGTTGGAGAATGTTAGAGATGTCCATGCTAACGAAGTGTAGAGTAATAAAAACTACCCTTTATTGAGAACCCCTTACATGTGTACAGATGTCCATGTTTTAGACCATCTTATATTCAGTAGAACTCTACAGAGTGGGCACCATGTAAGACAATAAATATGAAGTTCAGAAAAGTTGATAAAATCATATGAACCAGGACTCAAGCCCAGGTGGCTATCTGAGGACAAAGTTTTCTGTGGTACCCCTTCCTACAATTAGGTTACATGGATAGCTCCAATGTCACTTCCACTACACAGGTTTGATATAGAGAGCTCATCTTTGCTTTCTGCAAAGGAAGTTGCCTTCAGATTGTCACCCCAGGTAGGGAAAGTTTTATTTCACTCTGTGGACAGTTAGGTAGAAAGCTGTGCTCTTATTTGAAAGCCCCAGATCTCAACAAAAACAAACAAACAAAAAAAAAACCAAAAAAACAAAAAACAACAACAAAAAAAAAAACGTCCTGCATAATTCTGTAAGCCTAAAAACCTGCGAGCAGAATCTACCATTGAATATTTAAGGACACAGGGCTAATCACTGACAAGAGAGAAGACTTGTAGCTCTAATGGGCTGCTCTCTCCACATCTGCCTGACTCTTTCCTAATCACATGGATATGTAAACTTAAAATGAGGGGAGGGGGAAGCGCAAGCTTTGCTTCATTGGCAGAGGGCAGTTTCCTGTGCTTCTAGAATGCTACAGCAAAATTCTATGAGGAACACCGAGTGTTGCAACCATTAATGACTGCTGCAGAAAGAGAACATGCCAATCAATAAGAAGTGTTTTGGGGGCTCAGTGGTAGAGCACTTGCCTAGCAAGCACAAGGCCCTGGGTTTGGTCCCCAGCTCCAAGAAAAAGAAAAGAAAAAAAAAGGAAGAAGTGTTTTGGAATGAACCCAGATCTTCCTCAGCAGTTTCTTTTAATTTGACCCCTGAAGTAGAACAGTAAGATAGTTCACTATTGGGTCACACCTGGTCACAGCCTAGGTTTTCCATGACCAGGTTCATAAGAATCTTTGATTCGAGGTAACATTAACAAATTTTGAAGAGGTCCATTACTTTGTTAAATAGATAGAAATTTATCCTTTCAAAATTTGTTTGCCTGTTTGTTAGGGGGTGGGGAATGTGTGAGATTGGGTGATTTAAAGGATCTGAATGGGAGGAGTTGGGAGAGGGGAATTTTTGATTAAAATATATTATATGAAAATGTTTAATAAAAACTACTTTGCAATGAGTGAATTTTCTCAAAAATCATGCTATAGATTTTACACTGGGCTTTACAAATCTGGTCTGCTTCTCATCGTACAGTCAGTAGCGTCTTCTTCCTCTTCCTCCTCCTGCTTCTCCCTTTCCTACTCTTCTTCTACCTCCTCCTCTTCTCCTTGGGAATCTTGTGGGTATTTTGCAATTAATTGATAAAGTAATGGCTCTGGTTATCACATTTTCATACATAGGTATCATTGTAACTCTCATATTTTCCCTTAGAAAAGAACTCTCTGTGTGTGCGGGCTGATTCTTGAACTACTGGTAGCAGCATATTCAAGTGTTGTGGCTAAACTATCGGGTTCAGCTGTTTATTTTAACCTTGGACTTTCAACTAAACACACACATACACATACACACACATGCACACACAATACACACTCATACATACACATACACACATGCACACACATATACATGCACACACGCACACACACCTTTTCTTTTCCCTTTGTTTCACATTCCCTTCCCTTTTCTTATTTTCATTTCTATTTTCCCTCCCTCCCTTTCTTCCTCCCTGATAACTCTCCTCCCTTACTCATTTCTCCTTCATCTCTCTATTTCTTCCTTTCTTCTTCCAGCAGTTTGAAATGGTCAGACATTACATGGATCTTAGTGGCAAGTTTTGCTTTTTTCCTGCCCGAGCTTGAAATGTCTGAAAAGCCTTTTCATTGCTCACAGAGATAGACTGGCCGGTTGAATATATTTAACTATACGTTATTTATCAATCAGGTCCAAAATAAACTATAGAGAAGTATTTTCTATGTTGTATACTTGGACCACAGCCCATTTCTCAAGTATTCTACAGTCCAGAGAGTGATAGGCTTCCTATCACATGGGAATCACCTAATTGGATCAGAACACCCTCTGAGTTCACATAAAGACCCTTATTTTCAGGACAGCTTCAAAGGACAGTGTTCTCCTGTTTTTCAAATGCCCACAGTTTATGGATCATTGACCCAGTAGCACACCATCTAGTTCTAGGTGTTCTTAGTATTTTTCATGCACACAGCTTCACAGAGCGCCCTCCCAACTGGGATCCCAACAGCTTCAATTATTTTATCTTCACTTAAGATGTAATACTTCATCTTTCTTTGAAAGATATGAATTCTAATAACTACTGGAATATAGTAAATTAATTTCTATCTATATCTAATGAGAAACACATGCTCATAGACTCCTGTAACTGCAATAAAAGGCAATAACACAATTTATAAAGTGTTACAGACGCTAGTCTTGGTAAATCAAAGTCCATTTTAAAATCAGGTATCTCTTGTTCTCTCTCTCTCTCTCTCTCTCTCTCTCTCTCTCTCTCTCTCTCTCTCTCTCTCTCTTTGTGTGTGTGTATGTGTGTGTGTGTGTGTAGTGTATGTGCATATACTACCTTTTCCGGAAGGGACTTTGTTTTCTCACATGTACCCACATTTCATATGAATAAGTGGGATCTAGTCTTCTACATTTCTAAGACTGTAGTCTTCAAAAAAACCATGTCCTCCAGTGGTTGACACAAACTACCCATAATACAGGAATATTCTGAGACAAGGCCTAGAATTGTACTCCTCCCCCATCACATTTACTAAGACAACTGTTTGCTTCATTTCAGGGTAAAGACCTCTATGTTACTGGTGCAGATGAAACCACATGCAAACTTCTCCGTGTCCATGGGAGGACTGCCACCCACCACTCTCTCCAATCATGTGGTCAACTCATACTCTAAGGACAAACCTTCTGCGTAACTCAGAGCTCCAATTAAGACCAGAGATCTGACACACAAATTTCCCTCTTACCCTCCAGTTTTTCAGAACTGCCTAGGCACTCTGTCTTGTACCAAAGAGAGGTGTCTAGAAGCTTTCTGTGTGGAAATAGCAGAGACTCACTCTATTTTCTGACCAAAAGCTAATATGGTTCAGAACAGGTCCAGTTAGGTGTCTTCTCTATAAGCCCGTGCTCTTTGAAGCATTCTGTCTTCTATGGGATCATTACATACTAACACAAGAAAGACCGAAGAGATTTTGAACCCCCCTGAATAGGGTCTGTGCTGATGGAATTTTAGACCCAGTGCAAGCAGTGAAGCCTTGGACCGTATGTCTTTGAATTGCACCTGCCGAATCTATTTTTTTCATCAAGGGCTCATAAGCACCACAACAGCCATGACCTTTTCCCTACTTCTGTGTTTAACCCCCAGCGGTCTTCATTATATTGTTCTGTTCAACAAATGTGGATGTCCAGCTCTTTCGGCTCCTTCCTTCCCCAGACAATTTAGAGTTGACTCTAATAAAATGTTTTGCAACTTACAGCATGAAGTCATTAAAGACTCTCTGTCAGATAATTGATAAAAAGAACAGTGTAACCAGCTCTTAGTGGCCACCGGCTCAAAGTTCATACACCTACACTTGTAAAAATCATACCTCAATCTCCTTTAACCAGCTGGTGTGAGGACGCGTCCACCAGCAAAGGGATGACGATGCTAATCTCTGATCCTCTTCCCTATCTGACAGATGGTGCTCCGGGAGGATGGCCCAGGTCATAACTATAGTTTAAATGCTAAGATACAGAGAGAAGCCTTTTCCACTATGTTCCCTACCCAGCACCACACGGATACTCTATTTTCAAACCACAACCATGGCCATGATTGTGACCAGCTGCATATATTACCTGCTTAGACCTTTGAGCAACGCTAGGAAGGTAGTTACCCAAGGAATGTGCCTCCTCAGACACTCTCACGTCCTAAGTTCACCATGGTTGCTTCATGTCTTTTCACCAGTGTCAGTGTAGACACAGGCAGAAAGCAGAGGTTAATCTTTAGAAAGCCATTTGGGTAGGCACCTTCCCTAGAAGTTGTAATTGTAAACCTCAATCAGAGGTTAAACTTTGGAAGCTGTTTGAATGTAATGAAGATTAATTGGCTGAACTCGATTCAATAAAATCAAATCATGACTTACTTGCCTAAATACGATTTCCCTTGACATTAGGCAGTCTAGCTATAAGATGATAATTTATAAACTAGCTTTCTTTTATTGTCAATGAAGCTTAACATTAAGCTTTTTAGCCGTAATAAATTTACAGTACCTGTTTTCCTCTTAGGAAGGCTGTTTCTGAGTGGAAGTAAGAATACGAGGTCGCTCTGCTTACCTCTAAGCCTAGACTTACACGTGCTTTAAACAGAGCAGTGTACAATGTTACCAGAATAATGAATTCCAACTGTTAATGAAATCAGTCAGATGTTTCACAGTACACAGAAAGCTGCATAGATCAGCAGTACCATACCATACCATACCATACCATACCTTACCATACCTTACCATACCATACCTTACCATACCTTACCATACCATACCTTACCATACCATACCTTACCATACCATACCTTACCATACCTTACCATAGTGAGGATGGAACCTGCAATCAGATTCACAAGAATCTTTTCACCCCACAGATATCCACTTAGGCTTCAGAGTGAGAACAGATCTCCAGGCAGCTGGGTGGGTTAGGTTTAAATATGTCCTCTTGGTTGACAATCGGGAGCTTCAAGAGGTTGATATTTGGGGCTTGGATCATGGCTCAATTGGCAAAGTGCTTACCACACAAGAATAAGGGTCTGAGTTTGATCCTCTGTCATATAAAAAAAAATGCCAGGTTCACAGGCTTGGGTCTGTTTTCCAACAGCAGGGAAGGTAGTGACAGAAGGAGTCTGCGGTTCCCTTAGCCAGCTAGTCCACCTAAATCAGCGAGCTCTGGGACCATTGGGAGATTCTGCCTTCCAAACAGGGGCTGGAGAACATACCTGACATAGACCTCTGTATACCTATGTACATGCACACACTTGTAGATATACTGAGCTCTGCCACACACACACACACACACACACACACACACACACACACACACACACACCTGAGAGAGAGAGAGGGAGAGAGAGAGAGAGAGAGAGAGAGAGAGAGAGAGAGAGAGAGAGAGAGAGAGAGAGAGAGAGAGAGATTTTCCTGTTCTAGGAACTCACTTGAATTCTTTGAGGGTTTGCTTCAGATTTTAAAATTGTTTTTTCTGGACTAATCACAAATAGAGGAGCTTCTGCTTATTATTTGTATGAATATTAAATATACCATTATCACACCTAGTATATTTTATGTGTATAAAAGCTTCTCCATTACAATGCATGTTCCTTGTACTACGGAAAGAAATATGAATTATCAACATTTGCTCTTTGAGCTGTATAAAATAACTCTCAGATCATGGCATTAAACACTCAATATTCTGGCATCTACATTGGCTTGCTGGAAAATTCATGCTATCACATTTGACACACCCGTTCTCTCAGGTGAAATACTCTGGGAAAACTCTATAATTCATTACGTTGCTGAATAATTAGATCATCTTCTTGTACAAGGCTACATTTTAAATGACCATTTTAACTCTATAAATTAGAATTGGACTGAGAGTAAAATGGTCTTGAAGAGAAACTAAGGAGTCACTTACCATGAAATGACAGCTGCATAAGCTCATACTGTGAAGACTCATTCTCAAAAGGCATGCATGGAATAATATTATTGGGGACCAACGTCTTCAAATGTTTCAACTAAAACATATTATATAGAAATGAAACATACATATTGTGGTGCATTTTTACTTTGGAGGGTGAGGCAGAAAAAAAGAAAAGAAATTTAGAACTCAATAATCACCCCACCAACAAACAGAAGGGATGAGTTTCCAAATGTTATCGAGAGGAGATAAAGTCAAAGGATTAAGCCTTACCTCCCATCTCCTGAACTTTGCAGCGATGACTTTGTGGAGCTGACGCTGTTACAGAGCCCACCTCAGATGATCTTGCAGTCTTCCTTGAGCATTCAAGGCAGAAAACAGAGCTGGCCTAGAAGGGTGTCCTGATGTCTGCTGTCTAGGCCGGCTCTGTCTTTCCTCTTTTTCAGCTTACTCTGCACTACAGTGGGTTTGCCACTCTGGAAGACCTCCTTTTGAAGTATTAATCTCATCAACATCTTGTTCTCCTTCAGTGCTCAAGTGATATGTGAGGACCAGAGTGTGTTTTCATTGGAGGATTTGCTTCTTACCGAGGGGCCGGACGACCCATCTCAGTTCTTTGGATTGAGCCATTGGATGGATAGCCACGCATCCTCTGGGCATACTTGTTCTGCTTGACCTCCCTTCCCACCACATTGTTTCCTCCTTCCCCCCTTCTCTTTACACATTACTGAGAGGTTAAATTTTTACAAATCATATGTTCGTAAGACATTTTTTTTTTGTCTTCAAATTGATAGAAGATAAGGAGGACTCATAACCTGGCCTTTCAGGGTGGAAAACTCCATTGGAATTCTTGAATGTCAGTACATGAGCATGCTTGATCAGAGGTCTCAGGTTGGGAGAAAAAGGTTTTAAAAGACCAAAGAAACTGAACACACACACACACACACACACACACACACACACACACACACACACACAATTAAAAATAATAAAGGTACATCTTCAAAAGGCCAAAAAAAACCTCCCAGTGGGAGCTGGCACCTTATTTTTGAGAGGACAGGGGTGAAGCTGCCAACTGTAGTTACTTTATACCTGAAGCCCCTTATACTCAGGAGCCTAGAATATCACTTGGCTTCACCACATTCGTGTCATCTTCATGATCATTATCTCAAGAAGGTCTTTATTCCCCAACACCAAATTGCACAAATTTGCTTCAAGCGCAGGAAGAAACTAAACTAAGAAACTCTGCATTTACTATTCCTTTTGAACCTATCCTAGATTTACCTGAAATCTTGGACTTTATTTTGAAGACCTTACATCAGCTCTGACTTTATCCTAAAGATAACTTTCTTTAAACCTCAGTATCTGCTCCTCACCTTTGGAAATGGAATTGTTTTTCCAATGGTTTAGCAAGCAGTCCTTTGGGCTTTTGGTATATCTATAGCAACCAGGCTGTTGTGGAGATTCGTAAATAAGCAAGGCTTGGGCACACAGGAGAGATCCACTGTAACAATACACATCTTAGTTTCTCTGTTTAAACCGGCAACAGTACCTTATTAAAAGTCACGGTGGTGGTATTCCCCTTGGCTGTGATTAAAGAGAAGTCTATTTCCTTAAGTTTAGTATGTACATAGGGGAGAAAAATAAATAAATAAATTTAGAACATTACCAATTAAATTTGATCTTACATTCTTGTATTTAAGAACTTCCCAGGTGATAGTTCAATATTAAACCCATCTTTGAAAGAATCGTGTGGTCTCAACCAGCTAAGAAAGATGGCCTTATTATCCTGGCTACATTTCCTACCTTTTTTTTTCTAGGGATGGCATGTCCACTTTCAAGGTCTCTCTTTTCAAAGGAATCCTATGACTTCATGAAGTCTTTTATCTATTCTTAGCATTCCTGTGAAACGGGCAGAAGAAAGAACACCAAATATTTTATAAGTGAGGATGAAGAAAAAAATAATGTCTAGTTATGTTGGATTTAATTCAACATTTCTTTTTAGTCAATAATCTATGTACTGAAAGAAATCTTGGCTCTTCAGACAAATTAGTGACTTGAGGTCTGGGCCATGTATACAATGTTCCAAGAAACTTTCACACTTCCAGAACGGAAGAGGGAGAAAGGGAGGGAGGAAGGAAGGGAAGGAGAAAAGAAAATGGAAAAATCAATTTAAAATACACACACACACACATACACACACACACACACACACATAAATGCAAAGCAGTATCAGACGGATATGTCAAAAATATATCAAGAGCTCCCAATTGCTAGTGTTGAAACAATCTGGCAAGTAAAATGAAGCAGGTTGGGGGAAAGTTGTGGGTTCACAATGACACGAAGAATTGAGTAAATCAAGAGTGGACTGTTTTGTCTTGTGTACACTTATATTAATTGGGTTGTACCTCGGATAAATGGTTCTGTTTTCTGGGATTTAGTTTTCTTGCCTGAACAACAGAGAGGTCATCCTCATGATAGAGGAAGAGTTCATATTTAATATCTCTTCAAGATCAAATAAAATACACCGTAATAACCTCATGTTTTAAAAAGAAATAATAAGAATTCGATATTAATAAAACAAAGACAATCTATAGGCATGGCCAGAGACTGGTCCTGTGGTACCAGTGAGATAGAACTGGATGAGACAACATGAAATGGTTGAGCTGGGCCTTTAAATAGATAGGAGTTACTTACCGGCTGGGCTATGATGGTCCTCCTTGTTGTCAAGGTCCAACATCAACATTAAGGTTCTGAGCTAGACCTCAGGAGAGTAAGTAGGTACAGGCACTGAGAATGTAGCCGTCACTTCTGTGATAGAGAAGCATCCCCTAAGTTGCTAAGATAAGCCTTTCTGTCAGTGCAGACAACTAGGAGCACGTGGGGTGAGGTGATTACTAAGTGGTCTTCAAAAAAGGAAGCACAAGAGACACTCCATAGGAAATGGAGACCTTAAGATGGGTGAGTTCTTACAAAAGGAAGTCCAAACAGTGGGAAAGCCTGAAAAGAAGTCTTGGGTTCATTTTGTTTTTCCACTTTTCTTCGAATTCTTCAGGATGTAACCGATGGAAGTGGGAAAGTCAAAAGCAAGTTAAATGCTACTCTGGTGTAAACAAAGCCATTAGAAAACCCAAGGTAGAGAGGACAGCGGTGATTCCCCAGGATAATGAATGATACAGTGATGGAAAAAACAGTTAAGCATTTCTGGGAACCAACATGTGTTTAATACTAAGAAAAATAAATAAATAACAAGAAGGGCTGAGAGGTAATGTCTGTTATTTTCCAGCACTCAAGCAATAGGAGGTTTCGACAAGAGACAATGTGTGCAGACAATAGAAGGAAGAAAAATAAGCCCACACATGGATGTAACAATGGAGAAAAGACTGGAGGTCCCGCTAGAAGAGACAGTTGTTCAAAGAGTATAGCAATCATGGTGACAGCCCATTTGTCACTAATCAAAGACTTTGTTCAAAGCCCTGTAGGAAAATAACTGTGAACAGAGACTTCTGTGCATTTCAGAACGTGTAAAATGAAATATCTATAGGCATCAAAGGATTGAGTTTAGCACTCAGATCTTTGCTAAAGGAACTATTGAAGGGTCTAATTCCTGAAGAAAAATTCACAATTAAGGAGTAGGATTTGAAGAAGTTGACTAGGAAACCGATATGGTGTGTATGAAAATACACAGGTGTTTATGGTAAATAGGCCAATGAAGGAACTTCCTTTTATCTCGAAAACATGTCAGCATAAAAATTTGAGGCAGCAACACCATGCAGATCAGGAGTGGGGTATCTCAGGAGTGTGAAGTGTAGTGGGTAATGGCTCTCATTGCATTGCATACATGTGTGGGAACTAATGATGGCTAGAAGTATCAAAAACTAGAGACGGCCTCTAAAAGGTCAGACATAAAATGCATAACTTACAAATAAGTATAAGAAGGAAAGGGCCAAAAGAAAATATATTAATCAGATAAAGACTGAACAATTTTCAAGATGATTTATGTCTACCTTGGATGCATATTATATAAAAATTTAAAACCACAGCCAGATATTATGATATATACATATTATACATGTGACTAACTCTGTAGGATATTTTCAATAGTTGAAGGAAGTCATGATTACCAATTACATGATTGTGTTTCAACACTAGGCAAAAGGTTCAAGCAAACTTCAACTTTATAACGTCTTCATTACTTATGAAAACAGTGATAAGATAAACACCGTACAATATCCACACGGATTAAATAAGAATCGTGGAGGTCTGGTTATTTTCCTTTGGATACCTTCTGCCTTTCTGCTTTTGACAAGCTGTGTTTGGGCTGGGTTATTTCTTCCATGTCTAACAATGCATACATGCTAAACAGCCCCCTAAGGGCCAAGGGAGCTACAGGTAAAGCCTGAATCGGCACCAAGGTTTTCTAACGGTCAAGCCTGAGGGTCTTTCCATTATACCAGGCTATTCGGTGTTCTAGTTACAGTCAATACTAGCCCTTCCCTGGAGCAGAAGATTTTGAAAAGTTCCTACAGTCTCTTGGTTTTCATTTTTCTTTGCCTCTCAATGCGTAGGTCGTACCCATTTACCCTGGAGAGGTTCTTCAGAGCCTTAATTGAGAACCACAAAAGATAGAAGATCTCAGAGTGAGTAGCCCTGAATAATTTCCCTTAGCGGTAGCTCTTCGGAATTTCATTTTCAACATGAATGGTTACACTTCAAGCAATGAATGAGACGCATTGTTCAGGGGGAAATGACGCACTCATCTCTTTAGAGCTCTTTAGAGTCCCAGAGCCACTTAAGAGTGCGTCAGCATTTTCATCAGAAACCCATCCTAGAGGAGGGTGGGGGTGGGGCGGGGCGTGCCCGGAGGCGGCCTCTGAAATTATTTGCTGAGTCACAGCCAAGCAGAAGTAGCATGGTCACACACATAAACATAGGCCTCCTCTGGCAAGAACGACTCTCCTCCTGACCTCATTTTGACCCCGAATGTGTTCCTTGTTGGAGTCTTGTTTTTCTGCCTACGAAACGTCCTTATGATCAGTTTTTATCGATAGGCTTTTACTTCTCTTATTGGGTCCCACTTGTTCTCAGTGGCTGGATAAAACATTAGGGTAGGGGAGAAGGTCTTATTGATCCCGCAGCTCCTTATGTATTGATCTGACTGCTGCACACGGCGGGTTCTGAAATGGAGTAACCGAATGTGAAAGGTGACCGATAATCTAAGATTTAATCATAATTTTACGTATAATGAAAATTTCATGGGTACTGATTCACTCTCAGATTAAAGGGTGGGCTGGAACCGATAGCAGTTTGCCAGTCTGTTTTCTGCCTTTCTTTTCTCTTTCTAGAATGCATATATGATGAGGGATTAAAAAGTATATGAAACACACACATCTGTGAATTTATGTTGTCCGGCCATGGAATGCTATGTGCCGTAGATGTTATAGCATTCCGTGTTCACAGCTAAGCCTTAGCCCAAGCCTAGACAAGTCTACTTTGAGAAATTCTTTTCCATCAGCACATCCTGTCCTTGCAGCCTCGGAACTCTTAATATTTAGTATTTACTGGGCTTTTATTTAAATGGTTTCTTGGTCTATGAGCTATTCCCAGGGCATTTCACTAACCATGCAAATGGTGGCACTCCTGGAGAGCATCCCTGGTTTCAGGTATGAAGCTCTAGGAGAAGACAGCCAGGAGGATATATACAAGGCACTGGAGAATCAGCTCCACACTGGTTGCCTGTTTTCAACACTCCCGGGTTGGGGCTCCTCCAAAGCTACTGAGTTGGTTAATTGGGTTAAATCACAAAGTAAGCCCAGATGGTTTCCAATAGCATTCCTCGAAGTCCTGGAAAGCAAGGACTTAAAAATCTTTAAAATGTTCCTTAGCATGGCCTTCGAGTAGATTTTGGAATGGTAGGAAAACCTGTACTCATTAATCGCCACAAACCTTACATTAGTGTATAATTTCTTCTGCCACTTCGTAAACTCACAGTTTGATGGTCCAAGTAACCTTTGTCTCAATAGTTTCAAAATTCGTCAACTGAAGTTCAAAAGAGAAACGTTTTACACTGCAATCTCAGACATACTGTGTGTGTGTATGTGTGTGTGTGTATTTGTATGATATATTCATATTCTCAGGTACTCTATTGCATATATGTTAATGATACTCTTTATTGTATATATATGCATATATGTGTGTGTATCAGTTTATTTGCATATGTGTGAGCATATGCATATGCAGCTGCACATGTGTGTGCCTGCCAGTGGAATCTAGAGGTGGTCGATGCCATTGGTTGTTTTCATTGGTCACTCTCCATCTCATATAATCAAGGAAGGGTCTTTTGCTGAATCAGGAGATCATCATTTAAAGTAGTCTGGCTAACCAGATTGCTTCAGAGATTTCATATCCTTCACCGTCAAAAATTAATCAAAAGAGATAAAGAAGGATACTTCATTCTGATCAAGGGAACGATCAACCACTAAGATGTTGTAATTCTGAATAGGTATATAACAAACTCAGACATCCACAATGTCATCCAAAGCATGCTGGACTTCAAGACACTGGCTAACTCCAACACACTGATAGGAGATAATTTTTAGACCTGAATTTCTTCAATAGACAGGCCATCTAACAAACAAACAAAAATAAACAGAGAAACATTAGAGTGGTGTGATATGAGAGATCAAAAGGACCTAACAGCACGTGCTCCACTATATTCATAGCAGCCTTATTTATAATAGCCAGAAGCTGGAAAGAACCCAGATGCCCTTCAACAGAGGAATGGATACAGAAAATGTGGTACATCTACACAATGGAATATTACTCAGCTATCAAAAACAATGACTTTATGAAATTCATAGGCAAATGGATGGATCTGAAAAATATCATCCTGAGTGAGGTAACCCAATCACAGAAGAACACACATGGTATGCACTCATTGATAAGTGGCTCTTAGCCCAAATGCTTGAATTACCCTAGATGCCTAGAACAAATGAAACTCAAGACGGATGATCAAAATGTGAATGTTTCACTCCTTCTTTAAAAGGGGAACAAGAATACCCTTGGCAGGGAATAGGGAGGCAAAGATTAAAACAGACACAGAAGGAACACCCATTCAGGACCTGTCCCTCATGTGGCCCATATATATACAGCCACCCAATTAGACAAGATGGATGAAGCAAAGAAGTGCAGGCCGACAGGAACCAGACGTAGATCTCTCCTGAGAGACACAGCCAGAATACAGCAAATACAGAGGCGAATGCCAGCAGGAAACCACTGAACTGAGAACGGGACCCCCGTTGAAGGAATCAGAGAAAGGACTGAAAGAGCTTGAAATGGTTCGAGACCCCATATGAGCAACAATGTCAAGCAACCAGAGCTTCCAGGGACTAAGCCCCTACCCAAAGACTATACATGGACTGACCCTGGACTCTGACCTCATAGGTAGCAATGAATATCCTAGTAAGAGCACCAGTGGAAGGGGAAGCCCTTGGTCCTGCCAAGACTGAACCCCGAGTGAACGTGATTGTTGGGGGGAGGGCGGCAATGGGGGGAGGATGGGGAGGGGAACATCCATATAGAGGGTGAGGGAGAGGGGTTAGGGGGATGTTTGCCCAGAAACCGGGAAAGGGAATAACATTCGAAATGTAAATAAGAAATACTCAAGTTAATTAAAAAAAAAAAAAAAGGACCTAACAGATACCTACAGAATAGTTCACACAAACACCACAGAACATACATTTTCTGGGCAGTCTATGGAAGTTCCTGTAAAATAGACTACATAGTGGGACACAAAGCAAATCTCAACAATTACAGAAAAAGTAAGTAACTAGTTACAATGCATTCAAGCTCAAAATCATAGCAAAAAAAAAAAAAAGAAACCTTTTAAAATGGCTCAAACTTTGGGAGATTAAGCAACATACTACTGAATGATGAGTGGGTCAAAGAAAAAAATCAAGAAGGGAAAATTACTTCACCTAAATGAGAATGAAACAGTGTGTAGCAAACCTTTGGGGCACATAGAATGCAGAGGGGGATTTAGACTAGTAAGTTCCTACATTAAAAACCAGAAAAGGTGCAAATAAATAACTTAATATTGTGCCCCAAGTGTTCAGAAAAAAACAAGAATAAACCAAACCCAAGAGCAGTAGATGGAAAGAAATAAAAAAATCAGGGGCTGAGAGAGGTGGACTAAAGGGAAGATACGTCAACATAATCAAGGTTAGATATACCACATGTACAGCCATCTTCATTCCAAATGGAGAACACCTTTGAGTAACTGCATTGAAATCAGGAATGAGACAAGGGTGGTCGCCATACTCATTCTGTTTCAATCCGGCATCCAAAGCACTGCATTTTCTAAAGCAGTAAACAAGAGAGGAAAACCGAAAGAACACAGAGAGGACCAGAAGTCAAATGGTGAACAAATCAGATGACGTGATATTGTACATTAAAGATTCCAAAGATGCCACCAGAAAACCTCTAGAGTTAGAAACACTCCCAGAAAAGTGGCAGGATACAAAATTAACTTACAAAAATCAGTAGTCTTTGTGTGCACAAATGATGAATGCACTACAAAAGAAAACAGAAGCAACAGCCCAGAAACCAAACAACAGTGAGGCCCACCTATATCCTCACGGATGTATCTAATGAAGGAAGTGACAGCCATTGAAAGTGAAAACTTTAAATCTGTGAAGAAATTGGGGAACATACTAAAAGGTCAAAAACCTCCAAGGTTTATGGCTTCGAAAAATTAAGAGCATGAAAGTCATCATGCTCCTAAAAGCAACTTACAGATTCAGTGCAATCCCAGTAAAGATCCCCATAACACGCCACACAGAGACAGACAAATCCTAAAGTCCAGGCAGTACAATACAAAAGACCCCGATAGCCAAAGCAGCCCTGAGCAGGAAGAGTAGTGCTGGAGGTATTACCATACTAGGTTTCAGGTTCTACACAGAGCCATAGTAGCAAAATAGCATGGTACTGGTACAAAACCAGAAATGTAGATCAATGCAACAGAATAAAAGACCGGTACTTAAACCCACACAATTACAGTCACCCGATAGTCAACGAAGATGCCAAAAATACATACTGGAGGAAAGCCAGAACCTTGAATAAACAGTTCTGGGAAAACTGAAGGTCTTCAAGTAGAAAAATGAAATTGGAGTCTTATCTCTCACCTTGTACAAAAATCAACTTCAAGATGATCAAAGGCTTCAAAGTGAAACCCCAAACTCCAAGACTGCTAAAAGAATACCTAGGGAGTATCATATGAGTACAGGAAAAGACTTTCTGAATAGGACTCCATTTGCTCAAGAATTAATGCCAACAATGAGGACCTCGTGAAACTAAAAACCTTCTGTGTAGCGAAGGAAAGGATTCAGTGAAAAGGATACAAACCCACAGACTTGGAGGAAATTCTTGTCAGATACACATCAAGTAGAAAAGTATTATCCATAATTACAAAGGGCTCCAAAACAAAACATCAAGAGAATAAAAAACTCAATCAGAAAATGGCCGTGAGACAGACATAGAGTTCTCAAAAGAAGAAATAAAAGTGGCCAGAAAGCACCTTTGAGGGTGTCAGTAACCTTAGCAATCAGGAAAATTCAAATCAAAAATATTTTAGGTTTCACTTTATCCCAGTCATAATGGATAAGACTGAAAAAAAAAAGATAAGAAATTTTGGTAAAGATGTGGGAAAAGGGAAATATTTATTGCCTACTTGTAGGAATGGAAACTGGTACATCGATTGTGGAAATTAATGTGGAGATTCCTCTCAAATCTAAGAACAGACTTGTGACTCAACTATACCACTCCTGGGCATATTACCACATACAACACTCCATGTCGTATCACAGAGACGCTTGGTCATTCATGTTCATTGCAGCTCTATTCCCCGTAGCCCGGAAGTAGAAGCAGCTTAGATGTCTCTCAGCTGATCAGTGGAATAGTGAAAATGTGGTAAACAGTCATAATGAAGTTCTATCTAGTTGGAAAGAAAAATTAAATCATGAAGATTGCAGATAATAGATGGATGTAGAAATTTAATACCAAGTGAGATAACCCAATGACCTCTACAAGCTTCTGTTAACACGTGGACCCTAACTCTGAATCTTAGGGTTTGTATGTCTAACGTGGAGTAATTGAAGAAGCCAGGAAAGAAGAAAGGCATGGTTAGTGAGGGGAGAGGCATAGCTCTAATGAGGACAGTAGAATGTAGGTGCTGCGGAAGAGCGGGAAGGAAAACAGGGGTGGGGTGGGGGGTGGAGACAGGTAAAGCAGTAGGCAGAGGGTAGATCAGAGTGACAGGGTGTGGAGGGACAAATAGCATTAAGCATATTTCTTTAAGCCAGAGGGAAATCTGACCATATTATGAACTTTCTTACACACACACACACACACACACACACACACACACACACACACGTTTATATGCATGTATTTAGAGAGAGAGAGAGAGAATATAGTATGTATGTATGTACAATTGAAATTACCCCACATAGGGTAGTGATGAGCATTCCCCACATTCAGAATCCATAAACTATCACATAATAAATGCAGTTCCAGGTAAGACATAACTCCCTTCAGTTGCTAGTCAGGGTGAGGATGATCCAAGATACCCCATGGGATGGTTTGTATATGCTTGACCCAGATAGTGGCTCTATTAGAAAGTGTAACCTTGTTGGAGTAGGTGTGTCACTGTGGGTATGGGCTTTCATACCCTAGTTCTAGCTGCCTTGAAGTGAATATTTTGCTAGCAAGCTTTCCAATAAAGATGTAGAACTCTCCACTCTGCCTGCACCGTGCCTTCCTGGACACTGCCATGTTCCCACCTTGATGATAATGGACTGAACCTCTGAATCTGTAAGGCATTCCCAATTAAATGTTGTCCTGAATAAGAGTTGCCTTGATCATGGTGTCTGTTCACAGCAGTAAACCCTAACTAAGACACCCCAAATGGATATAAGATAATTGCTTGGCAAACTTTGAGGGTAAGATACTATTGTTGAAGGTACCACTTTGGTCATGGGACTTAGAGAAATCAAACTGGTACAGACTGATTTAGAGGCCTCCTCCATGATGGCTTGCTCTCACAGGGTTGGAAAATGCTATGCAAGCCAACAGGGAGAGGAAAGGTGTCACAGTATCCTGCCTAGCATAATGATTGACAGTGCAAGTCATGCCTAATGGTACAATAGTGGTATTAATATCTAGGGAGTAACCAACAACTGTCTGATTAGGTTTAAGGCTCACCTAGTAAGAAAGAACCCATGCTTGGCATTGTAAACTGAGCAAGGATTCCATAGCTGGGCTCCTACACCTTAGAAGAGAATCGAGTTCTACCGTTTACTGAGCCCTTTTACTGACAGTAAAGTGACGCTCTCACCCCTCAATAAAGAAGACATTTTTTGGGTTTTTTTTGGTATCAGATGGAGAAATGTCTTCTTTGAGATCTGTCGGATTAAAGTCGAGACACTCATTTACTTGTCTGCCCTCAGAAAGGGGATTCGAAAACCGTAGTTTGATTTCCAGCTTCTTCAAGCAAAATCAAAAGGAAGAGTTTATAGGGAAAATGTTGCACAAATAACAAAATGTGATGAAAGAAGATAGGTCAGTGGCATGATCCTCAAGTAACTGCAAAAACATCACAACTGGTCAAAGAGCAGAGAACACATGACCATGGAGAAGCTCTCTGCAGATGGAGAAACTATAGTATCCCTAAGACCTCAGTATGTGAAGCAGCACAGAAGGAGGCGCTAAAGATTGTAGGAGTCAGAGAGCCATGAGGAATGCTGAAAACTAATGTCTTCTGGAGGTGACAGGATTGTTACACCCGTGAATGAATAATATGATTGCCCGCACAAGACCACACCAATCAGCACTGGGGTATGGGAAGTAAACACACGGATGGATCCTCATTTGAAGATGTGCACACAATAGTCAAGTCAAGGGGAGGGGGAGCCAATTTTCCTTAAAGATAAGCCACCTGATAGTTCTATCAAGCCCAAGCAGTCAACCCTACACCCAGTATTAAAGCCAATGCTAACTCCGTTCAGTAAGGTACAGTTTAGAGTAATACAAGTAAGTAATACTGTAAGTTATATTATAGAAGAAAATGACATGGATCTGAAAGTGGAGCACAGGTGTGTCACATGAGTTGAGTCAAGGAAGGGAATGGTCTCAGGAAGCTTTTTTGCGTATGTAGGATACATGTATATGTACTTGCTTACATGTATGTGTACTAGAGGTTGAGAATTGACCTCAGGTATCTTCCTTCACCTTATATATTGAGGTAGAGTCTCTTTCTGGATCTACAATTCATTAATTCAGGTAGCTTGGACAGCCAGATTACTCCATGGATTCTGGATCCTGGTCTCCTCTGTATCACGATTACAACAAACAGATGGGTCATGCTGAATTCCAAGGATTCTGATTCTGGCCCTCAGCACTCTCAAAGGCTCAGGGCCACAGAGCCAGCTGACATTAGAGATCAAGGGCCACTCTCCTGAGGACTCACTTCAAGCTGGAAGCTTTTTACTTCCTCCTAGAGTAAGGAAAGTGCCACATCCTCCCCCAACTTCATGCAGTAGTAAAACTCAGACCTACCTACCTTCCAATGCAGGCCCTGCATTTCTCGGTCCTGAGCCTTTGTGTGTTTTTCCATCTGTAAAACCTGAGTTGTAACAACACCTTAGTTCTTGCCTAGTGATTTGAACATTTCCTAGGTTAGAAAGTATGTAACTGTGTGGTTGCACTCAGCCAGGCTGATCAGGGGGACTTCTCTATGGCACCTTCTTCTTGTGGAAGTGTCTAATTCTTATTGAACTTTCTGTGACAAAAACATATTGCCCTTTGGACCTGGAGATGTTGACTCTGGTAAAACTAACGCCACTGTCACAGCCCATTTCTATGACAATTCAGGAGTTGTACTTACTAGTTGACCAATCTGGCTACTGACGCAGTGGCAGAAAATCCCAAAGGATCGACCTGAATTGCTGATGTCTGAATAACCCAGGGCAGCTGGTAGAAACGCACACTGCGAGATGCACTCTGAGATTCCATTGCTCTCAGCTAGGGCGGGGATGGGGAAACTATTTTTAATATCTACTCCAGGAGTTTTAAGTAGCTTTTGGAACTATGTTCCTCTTTGAGATCTGTCAGATTAAAGTGCCAACACTCATTTACTTGTCTGCCCTCACAAAAGGGATTTGCAAACTTCAGTAGTCTGCTTTCTCGTGTCTTCAAGCAAAATCAAAAGGAAGAGCTTGTAATGAAAAAATACCATATAAACAGCAAAATGTTTAGCCTACTGAAGAAGAAGGGTCAACAGCACCATCCCCATGTAATTGCAAAAGCCACTTTGTATGCAGACAGCGCTGTGAAACAGGGAGTCGCTAATCACAAAGTATTCTTAGCTCACCTAAAAGCCTCCTCCAATGTTCAGACACGGATTCTAGACACCACAGCTCAGCACCCAAGCACCAGGTATATAGAGGGAAAAACAAAGGTAGTAACCACTCCATGTGTAGTTTTGCCAACCCAGGACCGGGAGGTGAAGCTCCCATGGGAACTCTGACACGAGAAGCTCACCGAAATGTAAAGTAGGAGCGAAGGTTGTCTACCTAAACTTGGCTTCCCTTTCTTTGTGATTCATCTCATTTTTTTATTCTCCAGGCAAATATCTTCAGCTCTCCTCACCAGCCCCAGTGGTTCCTTGGATATTGCTTTTACCCCCTTGCACTGAGAGCACATATACTTACAATAGACCACATGCTTAATCTTAATACAAGTGTGTGAAGCATTCATGGTCTTGGAAATGTAGCAAATCAGGGTCACTAGTAAGGCCCACATCATAGAAATAGTGAAGAAACTGTGGCCTCAGAGCCACGCTCTTAATCATCTTATATCAAGTTCTTCATGCTTCTATAGGAACCCCATCTTACTGTGTTGATGACAATTTTCTCCAGATTGTTTTGATTTATTTGGCTGACAAATTTGTTTTCCATCAACAAGAAAGGCAACCTCTAATGACACATGGTAATGTGACAGGGACATTGCCAGCTAGCTTCTGGGCCATGTCTCCTTCATTTTTCATACAGACATAATGATACATAAGAGATCCTATTATTATCTGCATCCAACTTGTGACAGCAGCAGCAGCAGCAGCAGCAGCAATAATCAGAGAGACTTACTCTCCGTGTGTGGATCTCATAGTTCCCGAGTATAGATTTGAACTTGTCTTCTGATTCTGAAGCCTAAGCATGGAATGTTATATTAAACATTCTTAACATGACTCAACTGTTTCTACCTCAGAGCTATCGATTGACTTTTGGCTTTGAAATTGAGTCATGAATCTTGACCCTAAAGTAGGGGGAAAACATGTAAAGGCTTATTACACTACCTTGTATAGAATCGAGATTGGAAGAAAAGAAAAAGCCATGAGTCATCCTAGCAGGAGGTCAGGAGGTCGAAGTATTTTCATTTTTGTTTCCTTCCTCACAGATTGTCAGATTTCTTCGTCTTCCTCTCCAGCCATACTGGTTCCGTCTCTCATTGCTGTGACGAAACAACTTAAGGAAGGATGTGTTTATGTTGGCTCACAGTCTGGAGGTCCTTAATGGTGGGGGAGGAACAGTAGCAGCAGCAGAAGGCAGTTGGCCAGATTGCATCCACATCCAAGAAGTAGAGAAAGTGAACGTTAGTGCTCAGCTCACTGTCTCCTTATCATTCAGTTTAGGGCCCCAGCCCTTGGAGTGTTATTAGCTAAATGTAGTTAATTTCAGTTCAAGTAACCCAATCCATAGGATCCCTAATAGACATGCCAAAGATGTCTCATGGGTGACTCTAGATGTTTTCTAGTTGATAGTGTTAACCAGCATGGCAATTTTACCATTGCTTTAATTTCTGATGTCATGGAGTGTCCTAACTCATAATCATCCAAATGGTTTCATTCTGGTTCTTATTCCCTGACTGGCAACCATATATTCTATTGCAAGCAAGATTTCTTTTTGGAGAGGAAATGAAGGTTACATGTCTAAGGGATAAGGCAGGTATTCACTGTGAAATTTATTTGGGTTTGTGGCAGATCTTCGGCACAGGAAAATCTGGGAGTACATGCAAAAGATGTTCAGTCAGGTAGGAATTGGGGTATGGAAGGTCCTATTATGAACAATACTAGTCTAGTTAGGCAATATTCATAATCAATGAAAATATGCATCTGGACTCAAAGATCAAGGCGGGGAAGTCCTGGAAGTGTGCTAGATTACAGACCCAGGATCTTGGTTTATAAAGAGGTTACCAACATAGGAAATTATACAGATTTTACAGTTGCAATAGACAGGCTATAAACTTGATCATGGTCAGTATACACTGTGGCCACTGTCAGAGGTGGAATGGCAGAACAAAATAGAACAGTATATTCAGTTAGCTACTGAATTTTACCTTGCTTATAACTCCCTCAAGTCTATTCCACTGCACAGACACTGACTGCACATCTGAGGTCTGATTTGTAAGGGCCCTAGACTATAGCATGCTCAGTTATTTAATTTCCATTATTTTCTATACTACTTCTTCCCAGCAGTGAAAACCAATGTTCCTAGAATACTTAAGCATCCTACTAATGCTGATAAGAGTCTTTCAGTGTCTACAGCTCTGAGGGTTCACATGTACAAGAGAAAGAAGGCCAGGGTGAAGTGACTGCTTCCTTTGATGA